>NW_024533440.1:45000-113394 GCF_016097555.1 Gigantopelta aegis | reverse complement strand
GTACAACAAATTGGGTCATAAATTAATATAGGTAATGTCAAATAAAAAACGTAGTAAGGATATCAAAACAAGCATTCCAATTCCTTGAAAATACCAGATGTCTAATTTAAATAGATTTAAATAATAAGTAAGGTTATTTATTTGATTTAAGTTTTTTTTTGTATCATGATTATAAGGCCAAAAAGAAAAAAATATTCATAAAGAATAATGTAATTGAATGTGAAAAATAATATCAGAAATTTCTGCAAATACACGGTTGATGTACCCTATGAGAGCAATATAGATAACAGATATATTACATACTGAAAGAAACTTTAGTGCTCTTGATCAATGGCTTATTGACCAACTGCATGGATAGTAAAGAGCGTCTATTATCATGAACATTATGTACTTCTTTGCAAAATGATAAGGACACCTCTTGCTTACAGACGGACGCTTGTTCTACTCATCCTCAGGCAAAACTGGTTCTACTTGGAGCTACAACATGTACAGGATATAAACGTATAACAAGTGTACATGGAATATACAGAGTATGTACCTGGATACCATGGATATTTGAGTCACTAAACCAAAGAATTCTATTCATTGAAACAATAATCTGTCACTATTAACTATTTACATGTTAGGTATACTTAAGTTTTGGAGAAGCAATTGCATAAAAGATGTATACAATTATATTACATCAAATAAAATCTTTATTTGCGTATCAATGAATGCTTTCAAAACACGTTAGTGTGATAAGTTGTTTATGGTGTAGTAGTGGATTGTGTATTCATGTAAATGGATTAAAAACAAAAAATGGCTAGTATCAATTCGTTACTTTTTATGTTAGTATGTTGTTCCCTTTGGAGCTTGTTGCTTGTCCTAGGTAAGCAATGAGGCAATGTGGGTCAGAACATCACCATAACAGAAAGATATGAAGTGGAGTGGCAGGAAAACACATTGACATGATACAGTGAAAATGTAATTTGGAGGATTGCAGCCTAATCAAATATTCACTTCACGAGAAATGTATTAGGTGTGTCAAAGTATTATATAAGATACTAATCTGTATAGGCATTAATGCTATTCTGAGAATTTAACTATTTGCTGTAATATAGTATTACTATCTTCGTTATTTCTCCACACATCCAAAACTGGTTCTGCCAAAGGATTTCACCTGTGTTATAAAGAAATTCTTTGAGCACAGTCAATATAAGATTTAGTAACACAAAAAAAACCACCCAAGGGATTTGAATATCTGGTGTGTCAATCTTCCCGTAAACCAAGCCAAGATTGTACGGAAGCGCAGAGGCGGCCATCATGTCTACCTTCTTAATTCCAAGTTGCTGTTGTGATTTCCTAGTCTACTTTGAAGTTGTCACAAATTTATTCAAATTTCAATTCTGATTTTCTATTCTTTGATGGAATATTTAGCCAACTAAAATCCATATATTTAACATGGACACATGTCGGTTCGTTCAATTCTACGAGGTCAGTAGCGCGGTACTCGCGCTAATTCTCATTGAACTCCCTAAAGTTAAAGCAAGCAACACGAGCCGCCTGTACATCGTTTACAGCTAGGGTAGGGGGAGAGGATTTTAGTTTGTTAAATATTCATCGAAGGATAGCAAATAGAATTGGACAGTGGGAAAACTGTAAAAGTAGAATTGGAATATTTTTGAAAAACTCAAATAGAATATAAAATTACGGAAGTAGACATGATGGCCTCCTTCGGTTATGTACTTTCCCGGGCTTATGATAATAATTTACTGCGCCATGAGCAACAAAATTTTATTTGCTGACTGTTTCGTTATGTCTTTTTATGGTAGGAGCTGGAGGATGGGTGGATCGACTTTCAACATCAGTGGTGTCTTGGTTCAATCAGGGAGAGGAAGAAGGAACTTCTTGCTGGCAATACAAGAAAAGGCTGCAGACAGTTCTTGGAGCAAAGCCCTATGGTTGCAGAGGTGTTGAGACGGATCGGTTGGGCCCGGCTCTGGGATGCTGCTCTGGGACTATGATGGAGACAGTGGTAAAAAGGCCTGCAGCTGCTGAGTAGAGCTTGAGTCATCATGGGAGAGGCAAGCATCCATGTCATCATGTGAGCCACTCCACTCCCTGAGTATATCAGTGCTGGGTCATATCCTGGTCACACAAGTGGGGGGAGAGCTCCATCTGAATCAAGAGCTGGACTACAAGAAGGTGATGAACTATTAGAAAAAACTGCATTGTAACTTCTTTGTCTAAATTTTAGTAAACATATTTATTACATATGATGTTTTATTCCACATCGTGCACACTGTGGCTTCCTCGAATAAACTTGGAACTTTGGAACTTAAAAACAATCAACGAGAATCGATCTGACTGTAGACACAACTAACTAAAAACTATACGAAAACTACCTTTGAAGACTTCTCCAATAATGCGCTAGAAACAGTAAGTGACTATGTGGGAAATGATGCAACAAAGTCTGATTATTAACAGAAGGACCAATTTTTCATATATCTATAGTAATAAAAAATAGTTAAAATAAAAAAGGTGGTATCTAATTATTATATATATATATATACTTCAATCGTAACTTCTGAAATTAAAAACATTAACGCTTGTTAAAGATTTGTGTATACTATACTGTAGTTCTTTTCTTGAATCGGTGGTTATTTATTGATTACTGGAATAGTACAACTTGTGTATAGCATCAAATAATAGTATGTCATGCATCTGATATTCAATTATGACAAATTTAGCCATGGATATAATACATAGCTAAAAGCAATTTTTTAACAAGCAAATACTACTTGAGATAATTAAAGCTATTGATCTTTTCTCTCCGATTTATTTTTATAATATTTTTATTGCTTAGCGTTATCTATCTCATTGGGACGTAGTTATTATGTCATAAAAAGGATATAATGCATTTATAGCGGAATATAAAATACGTTGTAAACTATAGTAAAACCCTTTTATAAAAAGAGGACTAATAATAAAATATTTTAAAATAGTTATTATAGTTACATAAAACAGTAAATAGCTTCTCACATTACCATACATAATATTTATTGTAGGTGGGGCCACAATGATTTACGTGAATTTGCTGATACATCACGTTATAAGATTGATATCAATCTGTTAATGTGAACTTGTTGTAGCTAAGGTATGTAGTTCAAATAGGGAATTTATGTAAGGTCAGTAGTGGTCTTCATATCTGCTTAACAGGCAGTTTGCATGAATGTCTGGCTCTGAATCTGCATATTGGTTGTTGTTAGTTTACGTAATCATCAAACACATTGCCAAATCTAGTAGTTAACAAATGTAAGATATGTAATATGATATTATTGGTTGTAAGGTTATATATACCCATTACTCTTCTCTCAGATTTTGCTGACACATTCACATATCAAAGTAGAGTAGAATTGAATTAGTATGGACTGGCTATGCCCCATACATGGTTAATGATAACTATTACTATCTCTAAATTTTTCAATGACATGTACAAATATTATTTAATCTGGGAATGTTATAAGATTGATATCGATATATGATATGCACATGCACCTGGTGTATAAGGTAGGTATGTCAAATTAAGTAATGTTGTGTTGGTTCCTTGTATCTTATTAACATGAGGGGTGACCTTAATATGGTTATGACTACTGAAAATTTTTCATCAATATCAAATTGTGTTACGTCTTCATCCAATATAGGAATGTATAAATTGTAAGAACAAAAATTTAGTTGATGCAAATGTGAAGTATATGTAATACTGTTTTAGTTTCTAATATAGTATGAAATTACTGTGGTTGGTAGAATTTCTTTTGTCTAAGGACTCCAAGTAAAATTTAATATCGAACTATTAGAATCAATTACAGAAGGTCCAACACTGATTTGTTTGTTAACCTTAGAGCCATGTATGTCGTGTATTCTAAAGGTTATAGTACTTGCCTCTGCATGTAGGTTTGGGCATCATGCATGCTGCACTGTTAATTGGCTAACGCAGTGATGTCTCTGTCTACAGCCAACAAAAATTTGTTGAGACATGGCAAAAGTTCATCACTATGAACTTGTCTAGATGAAAAAGCTGGCACATTAAGAGCTTAAGTCGAAAAGTAATTTTAATCAAGAATAGGGGGATCAATATGAAAACGTTACTCACTTTACAAACCTATTTTTGTGCATACTCATTCGTTTCTTTGGATTATGACATATATATACATTTGGGACAGTTTTCTACATTTTAAATTTTTTTGCCACTAGTTTGTAGCATTAAGTTGATACACCTACAAAATAATGTTTGCATGTCATGATCCTAAAACTCTCTGTAGATGTATGGTAGCTAGCAGTACTACATAGCATATTTATACGTAGCTGAAGATATTTTTCTAAAAATAGGAATGACAATAATCGGTCTAGTGAATGATAGCCCCTCTGATTTCTTATAAACTGCTGGGCAAGGCAGAAGGGTCTAGAGTGAAACTATAGTCCTTGCTGTCCAAGTTAGAATGGATTGAATGCCGGACAGTTACGGCAATAAATTAAAAGTTTTAAAATGTTATTACAGTTGAGGACATTGGACCCATGAGTTCATTTCTGTTATGTTTGTTCTTCCAAATTGGCATTGGCATACATGGCCTTATAGCATTCATACTGAAACTGAACTGAAATAAACTTGTCAAAGCAAGCATTTTTGAACGGAATTCAAGTACATGAGTTGCTATCTGTAAACGAATTGAGGTTCTTTTTAAAAAAAAACAAATACAAATATATAAGTTTTTCAAGGGCGACGAACTAGACAATGAAAAAGAAACTATCCAAATCATATTAATATATGGTATAAACATGTAGTGAGCTAGCCATAATGAAATAAACTAATACAACTGATGGACCACTCCTTAGAAGATGTTGGTTAGGATCTCAGTGGTTCTATTAATAATCAATGCAAAAGGACAATATAAGAGATTTGGCCCCCCCCCCCCCCCCCCCCCCCAAGACCTAAAAAAATATTTTCTCTTTAAACACGTTAAGATCACCGTTATCGGCTAAATCTTTGACAATTCAAGCTACTCAAAGGTAGTTTGACGGAGCAATTCTAATCCAAATTGAATTTAACGTACTGCTTTGTTTCCAACATGTACACTCTCCCTGTGAAATTTTGGTAATAACAGGTCGTAGGACCACTATGTAAAATATTGTGGTATGCACACCAATTTAATGTAAACTGACCATAGAACAAGACTGCCTGCATCTTAATATCGATCGTACAGTGTATGCTTAGGGGAAGACAGGGGGATGATACTAAACACTATGATATTGAATGAGTCTGATGATATATGAGATTACTAACAGTTATTAATAAATGTTTTCTGACTATATAACATTATTAATACATAAAATTTTAATCACTACTACCTTTCATCTGTATTGGTATCTTATGAACAGTGGTGTCTGAGTATGCTCTAAAATTAGTGCATATTTGTTATTATAGTTTTAAAGCATCTCCAAGGAAGTTGCCCATTTTTGTTGTACCAAATTGTAAAACATGTAATGAGCTCTTAGTGGTTTGTTAAAGTTAACCCTATGACCTCTCTCTCAGATTTTGCGTGAACATCTTCATAGATGAATTAGGATGCTATGCTTACGTATCGGGTAACTTTGAATGACATTTGATTAAAAATATTATTAAAATAATTATATGTACAGAAAGCCGAAGGCAGGACATCCAATTGACGTTCAAATGTGCTTTTAACTTCTCAAAAAAAACGGTCCAAGTCCAATTCTATTTTCTCTATCCGTTAATGGATGGAATATTTAACCAACTATAATGACTATATCCCCATACTAAACCGGAAAATTGCACGTGCTTCAGCAGAAGAGAAACGCTTGACAGTGGCTTGAGTTCCAGGATTTGCTAAAATTACAACAGAAATGTTCCAACCTTCGGCTCATTGTATTGTGTGAGATGTCATTCTTTATTTTAGAATACAACTGCTATTTTGAATAATGATGGCCACACTTAAAGTAGACCTTAGACTATTGAAAAAGGATCCACAAGTGATTTCAATACTACACTAGATTATAGTCAAATTTACATTTAGTCCAGATGCTTTAGGAAAAACTTTCCCAAAACAAAGAGATGCTAAATCAAACATGTAAATTACCCTTTTTTAGATTCCTGGTTAACGGCAGAAAGAAGAATGTTGTACGGCAGCGGAGAGTTATAGCCGGCGTTAGTCTGCGTGGGGATATCTTGTGGACATTTCGGGTGGAGGAAAGCCAACTGATCATTTTCGTTCTGTGTTAGAGATATGGGACAAAGGAAAAACCTTTACCTTTTAAATGGGTTGTAATCTGTAAATGTCCTGAATTCGTATGCAATAAGTGAAATATCAGTAGCTGAAAAGATTGTAGAGGAATTAAGAAAAAAAATGTAAGTAAGGTAACAGGTATTTTATCTTACTCCTGATATAGTGCACACAACCGGACCCTCATTTCAATCATTAAGGGAGGTAGTTAAATGCATTCGCTCACGGTCAACTCAGTAGAAAGTGTATGCATAAGGTAGGGAACATTCAAAAAAAATTAATTTTTATATACATTAAAGAATGTTCGAGAAAAAGTTTCGGAATTATAGGGAATTAATTGCAGCAAATACAACCTGTATAATATGATAATTCGTAGAATGGGCAGAGCTTTTTTGTGTTTACATGTATTCATTTCATTGCATCCATACAAGCATACAAAGTCCACTATTATGTTGTCAATATCAAAGAATCTTTTGATTGTTTCAATAGAAAAAACCAGTGCATTGATTCATCGTGTCCTGGTTGCCAAAGTGGGTGAGCTTCAATCTTTATTAATTTTTGTGTGTTTTGCTTATATAGCTAAGTATGATGCTTGTACAAAAAGTAGTTCAATTCAAATTTGAACATACAAAGAGAACACATAATTGATATTTTAATTAATGTAAGTGAAGTATTTTATTATGTGCTTACACATATCCGAACAATAGGTTCTCGGTGACTAACAATTGTGCCTACAAATAATTGTTTTAATGTTTGCGCACTTGAATGAGGATGAGTAAATAGTATACATCTGTGATATATTACAATGACAGTTAAGAACTTGCAACCACGCAATTAATAAAAACAACAAAGTGAAGGAACGACTTGAGGACGACCACGACAAACCACGTTAACTATGTAGCTTTAGACTATTAGGTGCCCATCTTCTATCCAGATTGAATTATGTTAGGGAATATTTGGCGACTCTAACTTGTTTATCAATTTCTAAAGTTAGTGTATAATTACCTAGGGTAATCCACCTGTTAGTCTTTGGTTTGTAAGTGAGTCTGCAATTTTTTCATTTGGCGTGCTTTGGAGATGACCTCAGTCTTTCTCTTATTTATGAATAATTTTGATACTTTAAGCAACAAATGAAAATTAAAACATAAAACCAAAAGATATAATGTGATCAATATACCATACATCGTGTTATGATTCGGAAGATAGTTAGGGGGCTTAGGCAATCTGTGCTAAAGTAGTATTGTCTTTGTATTTCTGGCTTCTACTTTCTTGTATTAAAGGAGAATATGATGTATAAACCACAATGATACTTGTACCTAAACAAACAAAATATTTGTTATTGTTAGCAAATGACGACAGAAGAAACAGATTAGAGGTGATAATAATGATTGGTGAGATGATGGAGATGGATTAAAATATAAAAGTTAAATGTTACGATGCTTGCTATGTGTTAGGCAATTATAATTATGTACTTAATTCAAGGGAAAAAATGTACTTAATCCATATTTAATGTTATTGGCTTCTTATTGTGCATTTGAAAGCCATCACATTTATAAAAACTTGAAAATGAGAAACGGTTATGGTATTAACTCTGAAGTCACAAACCAAGTTTATAATTTTCATAAGTGTAGTGTGCTTTAGATTAGAATCATTTAGCTGTCTTCTAGCATAGGCTGTAATTGATGACCGTTCTTTGCTAACTCAGCCTTAATTATCACTAAGCAAGTATGTGGCACAGATGTCAAAAGGCTAATGTGTGAGTCTTATGAAATGGACAAATTCGTATGGAAAATTTAATCATTGTATGATAAATCCTATTATATCTAGAAACGTTTTCGTTCTTTTTTTATAGGAGAAAGGACAGAACACCAAAGATATGGGTAAGGAAATGATTAAAAGAGGCTTATAACTCTTTTTATGTATTATCAAATAATATTCATATGATAATAATAACAACACAACAAAATATAGTCCATTGTCTGCAAAATGGTGTCCAATGAATTTCAGTTATAATAATTTGGTTTAAGTTTGTTATGCATTAATTATGATTTAATATCTGTGTGTATACGTTGAGTAGAATTAAATGATTGTACAGTTAATAGTAGATAGCATTAGAGTATAGTTTAGGGATTAAGGTTTACAATTACAAAAACACACCAACAAAATAATTATATAGCGTAGTTACAAATTTTTTAATCACTTGACCTAATAATAATATATGACAAATATTTGGTAATAGCTACATTCTACTCCAAAAGGCATAATGTGTCAAATAAGATGCAAAGATCCAATTGATGAGAGCTAGGAAGGTATAGATAAAATTTCAGTCATTACTCATAATATCAACTTACAGCTGGTTGGGCCCATTTCAAAATACATTTTTAACGTCTTGGATGTCATTTAAGGGTTCTTCTCTCTATTTTTCAAAATTATGGAAGGAATTTAAAGTAATTTGTTGAATGATTTATAATTTTATAGGTTGGGGAAATGGCCACACATTTTGTGCAGCGCCTACATTGGATGTAACAGAGAGACTAAAGTTTGCCAAAAATTAAAAAATTAGTTTGGTAAATTTTGTCCAGAATAATAGGGATATTTGATAAAAAACCATTGCTTTTTTTCTGCAGATTAAAAAACGAGGTTGATAAAGTGAGTAAATTTTACTTAAGTAAATTTTTTTAATAAGTAACTTTCTGTCAAAGGAAAACCGATAAATGAATCTGTTTTTCAAATCTGTTTTGTAGAAGAGAGAGTTTATTTGATTTTAACTTACGGACATATCAAAATTATAATTTTATTTAAGCAAACATTGTTATTGATTGTAATTTTTGTTTATTGCGTTTATCCTATAATTTGTTATAGTTTTTGGAAATCAGTGATTTCCAGTTCGGTTAAAATAAATATAACTTGATTTAATATTATATGAGTAAGATGATGTTATAAACCTTCCATTCTTACCGTATTTTGATTATATAATGGTCCTACAGGTTACTCCGTTGGAATACAGGGTTTACTAGTTTAACAATATTGCAAAAATAGTAGCGTTAAACGTTTCGACGATATTTTGTATAGTTTTAAAAATAAGACTTCAATAAAGTACCGTTAAACCAAGTTATACAAAAAAGAACAACTGGTTGCTATATTTTGAAAATTCATTGTTCCTACCATACACAGTCCTAGTTCCTTGTCCACAAAGAATCCTATCTGTTGCGATCATAAGGGTCGGTTATTAAGATTAAAAAAAAATGAGAAAGGTACAATAATAAATAAAAGTTAATGGCAATAAACAACCATCCTTTTATTGTTTAATAGAGTTATTTCCAGATATTCTTTAAGAACAATGGATATGGTTCAATTAACTTAACAATAAACATTGTATTTTAACATTTATTAGGTCATCAAAGTTGGTCCTTCAAGTCTATCAAATACTTTAGAATACTTTCCAACCCCAAAGTTATTTAAAAAAATTAATATTAAGGATCAAACAGCTATACTAATTACTTTCACTAAATTTAAAGTGTCTAAAACCCATAGTTGTTTCCTGTAAAGTAGATTTGATAAAAAGTTAATAAACAAGTTATTAAGAAAGTATGCTTTGTTTCTACAGTTTTCAAAATTATTAAAAGGTGACTCATAGCGATAATTTGAGTAGCGCCCTGATGGATTACTATCTGGTAAACTTAATTACAGCTAATTATATTTCATTTTACGTCTCTATACGAGAAAACCGCATTTCTTTTGAGTACATGTTGGGTTGTTGTAGTTTGTTTTTAAGTTATTGGTTAATTGTGTTTTTATTTGGTCGGTTGTCTTTGTATAATAGATGTTAGAACCCTTTGATTTTCATTTAATTTAGTACAAAAAAATTAGTGACAAAGACTTAATTATAAATGTTATTGTACTTTATTACTTTACGTAGATGTGATTATTACACAAAAAATATTTATTATCAAGACCTAATATTTTTAGTTGACCAAGTTGTTTATAACATTAAACGACATTAGTATGAATGATGTTATTCAAATAATTAATTGATTGAGTAGATAATAACAACGCAGGTGAAACAATAAAAAAACCATTACTGTTCTCAATAAAAGTTTTTCAGTTAATGTCTTTTGTAGGGTGTAGTTTGTATTAAATTGATTTGTTCCAATGAATTTTGCAAATTATTTTTTTTTTTTTAAAGTTTTGGTAAATTCAATTTTACCACTAAGCCCTAAAACTTCTTAACTTAGTTTCAGGCTTATTTCTCTAAATTTACAAGTTTTTGTATTTATTGAATTTAACGGGACTTTTAAGTAAAAATATTGGCCTAAGAAGGTTTAATAGCTAGTTATAAGCTTTCTTGTTTTTCCTAGCTTTTTTTTGTATTTGAGTTATTTGTACAATTTCCGGGAAAATTTAAAAATTAAAAAAAAGATCAGCTCATGTCATTAAAATCCTTGAAATTTTTAAAATTTTTTAATAGTTGTAGTGATTTTTGTTACTGCTTCAAATACTGATACATTTTAAAAAATTTAATCTTTTGTTCTACCAATACAGTACGTTAATTATTGAATAATTTTATTAGATTTAAAAAAATATTATAACCCAAAAAAATTATTAATAAATATTGCCAACTAGGCTGCCCAAAAGGACTAGCGTTAAGACTATGTCCCTTTATTTACTAAACAAAATAATAAAAATAAATTTAACGTGCCACTTATTTTGGTTGAGAAAAAACTACAAATAAAATCAAGTGACCTTATATTAGGTTCTTTTCAATTTGTCGTTCTTTCGCAATTTGCCAAAGCTTCAACTTCAATTTGAAGCAATTTGGGGGAATAAAGGGGGTTTCAGAACATGGGTTGTGGACTTAACACCCAAGGGTTGTGGACCTTGGGGAATTGATTAAGAAAAGTTGACCAAGATGCAATCTTAATTTTCTATACAAGTATCTAAAAGAACAAAATTTTAAAATTAATATTACACATTTTGCTGTCAGCCTATTTTCTTCAGTCTTTTTCTTTAGCTAGGTTTACTGCAAAAGGCTTACTACAACAATGATACAAACTAGAGATAATCTTATTTGTGTGGCAAAATTTCAAATTTCTTTTTAATAATACAGTATTTTAGTTACTATAAAAGATAGAAGGATTTAAAAAAAAAAATTTTATACCTTGACATATGACTTCACGGCATAGCCGTATATTAGTTATGAAAACAGTAGATATAGTTGTCATTGTCTTATACGATTAAATAAACCATTATTGGTTTAATAGAGTGATAATTTTGTTAGTGGGCAAGCGACTGCTATAAATATGAGATATCATTATTCATGAGATTTAATGGGCAGCTCAATGTAATTAGAACATAATTAATATGCAATTCATATCATTTGAGATTTATATACTCTTATGGTTCTTAATAGAGTCGCCCTTCAGGGTTACAGTAGTGCTACCATATGGAGCAAATATACTATCTACATCATTACTCTAGCTATACTGTATATCTACAGGGATAATATGTACTGGTTAGAGATGTGTCTCGCAGCTCCAATGGAGAGCTTGTCCTCTATTGACCTATTTTGTCATAAACTTGTCATCTATGTCTGTGATTTGAACTATACTTCAGAATGATTACAATCTTTCCTTTTTAAAGGGAATCAACTCTACAACATCAATGAAGATCAATAGTGAAGTAATTAACTTAAGGGATTGGGGGACATAGAAGAAGGGTTTCACGAGACAGTTATGCAAACACCTAATTATAACATGTAGTAAATACAGTGTAAATACTCTTGTTTTTGATCAATGCAGATTTTAGTGTTAAATCCTTAACACAATAGCCAAACTGTACATGGATTACCATCATTTCCAACTGCATACCAATACTCACATTGAATTGGTATCATCCAGAATGGTTCTGGTATTGGACTTATTTCACAATGCTTTCAACGTGTTCATTGCTAACTCTTATTGCTCAAAAACCAACTTTCGAGAAATGCTGTATTGGTTAGACAATGGACGCAATTAATAATAGTATATGATGATTATTATATCATTTAGGAAAAACATCAAAATAAGAGTACAAAGTGAATGTCAATAAATTTTACATAGGTTTAATTCTAAAAATTTACTATAACTGATAATAATCAAGTCATTCTTGAAACAAGGTGGTGGGTTTAACCAGTTTTTTATATTGCAAAAATCACAAAAAAGGAGTACCGTTTTACATGGCTCTGTTGTCTTTTCTAATAATATGGTAATAGGGGGCAAACCTCAATTTTGGTGTTTATATGGTAATTATTCTTAATAATAAACAATAAATTATTACTTATGGCAACGTTGAGTATGAGTGTTCATTTGGAGCTGTATGGATCCATTGCAATTGCTAATGTGTAATAATACAACCTTAAATAAGTATTGAAAACAGTATTTTTCACATAATATGCTCAGAATATGGAGGTGGAATATTTATTGCTTGGTAGGGCTCCGGTATATTGGCTTCATAAGGCATTAATCAACAATATTGGATACACTGGTTCGGATTGTCATAGTTGTATTTGGCTTCTACAATACTAGACTAGTTTTCATTGATTAAATGTTGTATTTTGATTCCAACAAAGTACGACAAAGGTAAGAAGCTTAAGCAGTATCTGCATAATGTGGAATGTTCCCGATGTTCATTTGAACAAATTGAGAGTAACACATGACCAACTGGATTACTTGGTTATGAGAGTATTTATCTTGAAAAATTTCAAATTTGTGAACAATTATTATTTTTGGGGAGGAATCGCGTTAATGATTCATCCCATTGTCAATAAAGGAAACATACAAATTATCATTTATAATAATCCATGCTAGTAGTCAGGTGGAGGAATCTATGTATACAGTTATTGTTTCAACATCCACTAATGTTGTTTAAGTATACCCAATATACAAATGGGTCAGTTTTTTATGAAGAAGGGTTTTCGCATCAGAGTATGAAATGTGGTAACAAGTCTCAGTTAAAAGTACAAAAGGCGTTTTGCAGGTTTATCGTGTATGCATGAACGTGTCTATTACTGTATAGATGTACCAGTCTACTACTAGTTTGAATTGAAATAGCAAAAAATTAAAGGCACAAAACTATGTTTAGGACAAGTAATATAAAAATGATTGACCACATGGTTGTAGCGATATAAAAATGAATCCCTTAGTTATATGATGGTTTCCAAATATGATTCAGCTGTATTATACGGATTAGGACATTAAAATAACATACAAAAATTGATACAAATTATGGGCATATTGGCAACAAAGTAATAGCTTTTTAATGCAATCAATAGTACATGTATATATTTGACACACAATATTTTGTGATGTTGTTACATAATCATTCTATGGATAGATAACTCCTCTCTCTCAAAGTGTAGAATTAAGTTTAAGATAATTCACAAAATAATACAAATCTCTGCTATTCAATTGTGGACCTTGTGCATGGCTATTAAGCATGCACTTATGATTATTTCTATTATTACCATTTTCTTTTTTATATAGACACAAGGTATCTCAGACAGGTAAGCTAGCAAAAACTACACATGCCATGTACATTCTAAATTTATGTACATTTTACTAACATTATATATACAATATAATAATCATTTATATAACTATATGTGTATAGCACGACTATTACCATTTTTGAAAACAGATTACATATCCTCCACAGCAGCAATACTTACAGCAAGGATACCTTCTCAGGAGGAATGCAAAAGTATGCATTGAATAATATTCATGAGTCTCAATATTATTGTTAACTGGTAAACAGATGCTTCCCCATATTATCTACCAGTTCAAAAGCAACACTACTATCCTGTTGCCCAGTCTGTTCCTGTCATGCAGCTGGAATCTGTGAGAATATTTTATTTAAGACAAATAATTTACTATTTTTTTAGTCGAATATAGTTTTGGTACAGTCACAAACCAATATCTTTAGATGGAGGGACTGTCATTCATCCTACAAGCAATCACTACTTGACAATGTCCATTGTGCTAACATTCATATGTTTCTTTCTTGGGAGTTGGTACTCCTTCTGTGTACCATACCAGCTATTATATTTGCCATAAAAGTGAGTATAGTTTTAAAATAACATATAGTTATATATATATGCTATAAAAATTAATATGTCATTTCAACAACTAATTTGTAGTTTGCATGGGTGGATTACTATGTATTGTAGAATTTATGTGAATTACTCATTGCATAATTTGTTGGTACGTACAAGTATAACATACCAACAAATTACATAGTGAGCAATTCATATGAATTCTATATTCTGTAGTAATCCATGTAAACAACAAAATTAGTTTGTGTAAAATGACATATTAATTTTTATAAGATATATACATATATATAGGCTCATGATGCTGAGGCACAATGGTGATCTAGAAGGTGCTCAATCTGAGCTAAGGTTGCCTTAATCCTAAATGCTGTTTCTTTTTTGTCATGGATGATAGCAATTGTTATTTTCATTTAGATGCTTCGTATCTTCTGAAACTGGAAGCATTACTATTTAAACAGTTAACCTCCAATTATTATTATTATTATTATTATTATTATTATATTATTATTATTATTATTATTATATCCTTAATGTTTGCTTTTTATACTTATTGTATATTCTTGTACTTGCTATAATATTTACTACAATTATTATTAACCCACTTTATTCTGAGTAATTCATGCTACAAATAAAGTTAGTGATAGATATGTTTTGACATGGCAATACATTTGTTCACTTTAATTTATACTTAATAAAGCTCTGTTTGTAGTGTTCAGGAATAAATAAATCTTGCAAAATCAGTATATACTAATGAAAAACAATAGCAATCTTGTATGTGATATCTAAAGCTAGAGTCACAACTTAAAACATCATTAATTTCAACTTAAAACAAATTTTCTAGTTTTAACCATGCTGACAATTGCCTAATAAATTAGGAAAATACCTGCCAATTAAAGACATGCAGGCTACCATCAACAAAAGTATTTATATTTTAGCAACTATGGATACTACAACTTCATATATCTTTGGTGGCTCGTTTAATTTTTAATATTATAACATCGAAAAAAGAAACATTTAATCTATAGATCTTTAGTGTTTTAATCATTTGATATAAGTACTAATGTTAGTATTTTAATTTACTTATTGTAAAACCCATTCTATTTTATTAGTAATTGACATATTATAATGATGACCCCCTTTTAATTTTTTTATTTACCATTGCATTTAAATTTAAGAGAGAGAAAAAAGGTTTTTATATTTAGTTAGTGCAATTATATGGTCCAGTATAGTATGACCTTAAACTGTACAACACATTGGTCATATATATATATATAGGATAATTGCTCAAATCAAAACAGTAGTAAGGATAATCAAAACAATGCATCTCAATTCCTTGCAATAATACAGATGTCATAATTTAATATATGATTTAAATAATATATGTAAGAGTTTATTTATTTGATTTAAGTTTTTGTTTTGGTATCATGATTATACAGGCCCAACAGAAACCAAATATTTACTAAAGATATATGTAATGAATAGTGAAAATAATATCAGAAATTTCTGCAAAATACAAGTTATGTACACTATGAGAGCAAATAGATAACAGATATATTACATATGAAAGAAACTTTAGTGCTCATTGCTCAATGGATATTGACCAACTGCATGGATAGTAAAGAGCGTCCTACTTTCATTGACATTATGTTACTTCTTTTGCAAAAATGATAAGACACTTCTTGCTATACCAGAAGACGCTTTTTCTACTCATCCTCATGCAAAACTGGTCTACTTGGGCTACAAAATGTACATGAATATAAAGTAAACAATTGTACATGAATATACAGAGTATGTACATGGATACCATGGATATTGATTCATAAACCAAATAATTCTATTCATTGAAACATAATCTTTCACTATTAACTATTACATTTTATTATAATTTTAGTTTTGAGAAGCAATTGCATAAAGATGTATACAATTATATTACATCAAATTTAATCTTTATTTGCGTATTCAATGAATGCTTTCAAAACAACGTTAGTGTGATAAGTTGTTTATTGTGTAGTAGTGGATGTTGTATTTCATGTAATGGATAAAAACAATTGGGCTATACAATTAGTACCTTTTTATGTTAGTATTGTTGTTCCCTTTGAACTTGTTGCTGTCCTAGGTAAGCAATGATGTCAATGTGGTCATAAACATCCCATAACAAGACAGATATTGAAGTGGGGGGCGGAGAACACATTTTGACAATGATACATTGAAACTGTTAATTGTGAGGATTGCAGCTACTCAATATTAACTTCACAGAAAAACTGTATAGTGTGTCAAAGTATTATATAAGATAATAATATGATAGGCATAGATAATATTCTGAGATTTAACTATTTGCTGTATATAGTATTACCTATCTTCTTCTATTTCTCCACCACATCCCAACTGTCTGCCAAAGATTCACTTTGTTATAAAGAATTTTTTGAGCACAGTCAATATAAGATTATTAACACAAAAAAAACCACCCAAGGATTTGACCTATATTGGTGTCAATCTTTCCGTAAACCAAGCAAGATTGTACGGAAGCCGAAGGCGGCCATCCATTTCTACTTTCTCCAATTCCAATTCTGCTTTGTGATTTCATATTCTACTTTGAAGTTTTCACAAATTTATTCAAATTTCAATTCTATTTTCTATTCTTTTGATGGAATATTAGCAACTAAAAATCCTATACTCACATGGAACATGGGTCGGTTCGTTCCATTCTAAGAGTCAGCTCGCGGTACTCGCGCTTCATCTCATTGAACCTCAATAAAGTAAAGCAAGCCAACACGAGCCGAATGTACATGTTTACAGTTAGGGTAGGGAGAGGATTTTAGTTGTTAAATATTCCATCGAAGGATAGAAAATAGAATTGGAATTGGGGAAAACTGTAAAGTAGAATTGGAATATTTTTGGAAAAACTTCAAATAGAATATAAAATTACGAAGTAGAAATGGATGGCCTCCTTCGGCTATGTTACTTTCCCGGCTTATGATAATAATTTACTGCGCATGCGCACAAAATTTTATATTGCTGCTGTTTGGTTATGTCTGGGTGAAGGAGCTGGAGGAGTGGTTGGATCGACTTTAAACATCAGTGGGTGTCTTGGTTCAATCAGGGAGAGGAAGAAGGAAAATTTCTTGCAATCAACAAGAAAAAGCGGTGCAGACAGATGCTTGGAGAAAGCCCCTATGGTTGCAGAGGTTGGTTGAGACGGATCGGGTTGGGGCCCGGCTCTGGATGCTGCTCGGAATATGGATGGAGACAGTAAAAGGGCCTGCAGCTGCTGAGTAAGCTTTGAGTCATCATGGGAGAGGCAATCATCCATGTCATCTATGTGAGCCACTCCACTCCCTGAGTTATCAGTGTGGATCATATCCTGGTCACACAGTGGGAGAGCTCCATCTGAATCCAGAGCTGGACACACAAGAAGTTGATGAACTTATTAGAAAAACTCATTTTAAATTTTGTCTAAATTGTAGTTAGTAACATATTTATTACATATGATTTTATTCCAAATCGTGCCCACTGGGGCTTTTCTCGAATAAACTTTGAAACTTTCGGAACTTAAAACAATCACGAGAATCGATCTGACGGTAGACACCCACTAACTAAAAACTATACGAAACTTTGAAGACTTCTCAATGGCTAGAAACAGTAAGTTACTATTGTGAAAATGATGCAACAAAGTCTGATTATTAACAGAAGACATTTTTCATATATATTATAAATAAATAAAATAGTAAAATAAAAAAGGTTGTATCTATTATATATATATATATATACTTCAATCTTACTCTGAAATTAAAACATTAAAGCTTGTTAAAGTTTTGTTATAATATTACCTTAGTTCTTTTCTGGAATCTGTGGTTTATTTTGATTAATGGAATAGTACAACTTTTTTGTATAGCATCAATAATAGTATTTCATGCATCTGATATTCAATTATGAACAAATTTAGCAATGATTTATAGCTAAAAGTAAAAGCAATTTTTAACAAGCAATAATACTTTGAGATAAATTAATAGCTATGATCTTTCTCTCCTATTTATTTTTAAATATTTTTATTGCTTAGCGTTTTCTCTCTCATTTGGACTTATTTATATGTCATAAAAAGTATATATATTGCATTTTTATATAGCGAATAAAATACGATCTGTAAAACTCTATTTAAAAACCCTTTTATAAAAAGAGACTAATATTAAATATTTAAAATAGTTATTATAGTTACCTAAACAGTAAATAGCTTCTCACATTACATACATATATTTATTGTAGGTGGGCACAATGATTACAGTGAATTTGCTGATAACATCACGTTATAAGATTGATATCAATCTTTTAATGAACCCTTGTTGTAGAGTAAGGTATGTAGTTCAAAGTAAGGAAATTGTAAGTCAGTATTGGTCTTAATATCTGCCTTAACATGAGTTTGCCTGAAATGTATGGCTCTGAATCTGCATATTGTTTTGTAGTTTACGTAATCACAAACACCATTGCCATTCTCTGTATTTAACAAATGTAAGATAATGTAATATGATATTATTGGTTGTAAGGTTATATATACCCTATATACTCCTCTGCTCTCAGATTTTGCTGACACATTCACCATATCAAAAGTAGAGTAGAATTGAATAGTATGGGACTGCTATGCCATACATGGTAATGATTTATACTATTACTATTGCTAAATTTTTCAATGCATGTACAAATATTATTTCATCTTGTAATGTTATAAGATTGATATCGATATATTTTTTTTTTTTTTTTTTTTTTTTTTTTTTCAATGCACCTTGTTGTGCTAATGGTAGGTATTTCAAATTAAGTAATGTTGTGTTGGTGCCTTGTATCTTTATTAACAATGAGTTTTACCTTAATATGGTTATGATTACTGAAAAAATTTTCAATATCAAATTGTGTTACTTCTTTGCATCCAATATAGGAATGTATAAAAATTGTAAGTAACAAAATTAGTGATTGCAATTTGAAAGTATATGTAATACTGTTGTAGTTTCTAATATAGTATGAAATTAACTGTTGTAGAATCTTCTTTTGTCTAAGAATACAATTAAATTTTAATATCGAAATATTAGAATCAATTACAGAAGGTCCAACACTTGATTTGTTTGTTAACCTTCACCATGTATGTCTGTATTATAAGGTTATAGTAACTTGGTCTGCATGTATGTTTGTGCATCATGCATGCATGCACTGTTAATTGGTCTAACTCAGTGATGCTCTGGTCTACAGCAACAAAAATTGTTGAGACATTGCAAAAGGTTCATCACTATGAAAACTTGTCTAGATGAAAAAGCTGGCACATTAAGAGGCTTAAGTCGAAAATAATTTTAATAAAAGAATAGTCAATATGAAAACGTTAATCACTTTAAAAACTATTTTTTGCCTAATCATTCGTTTTCTTTTTGATTATGACAATATTATACATTTTGACAGTTTTCTACATTTTAAATATTTTCCTTGCCACTAGTGTAGCATTAAGTTGATACACCTACAAAATACTGTTTGATTGTCATGATCATAAAACTCTATGTATATGTATGTATATAGCAGTACTATCATCACATATTTATACTTAGCTAATGAATATGTTCTAAAACTAGAATTGCAATACTAGTCTAGTGAACTAGCCCCTTCCTGATTTCTTATAAACTGATGGGCAGAGGAGGCCTAGAAGTGAACTATAGTCTTGCTGTCCAATTAGAATGTATTGAATGCCGGACAGTACTGCAATAAATAGAAGTTTTAACACTGTTATTACAGTTGAGACATGGACCCATGAGTTCCTTTCTGTATGTTTGTTCTTCCAAATTGGAATGCCCTAAAATGCCTATAGCATTCATACTGAACTGAACTGAATAAACTTGTCCAAAGAAAAGCATTTTTGAAAGAATTCAAGTCATGAGTATGCTATCTGTAAACGCATTGAGAGTTCTTTTTAAAAAAAACAAATACAAATATCATAAGTTTTTACAAGCGACCGAACTAGAAAATGAAAAGAACTATCCAAATATTAAATATATGGTATATAAACATTAGTTGAGCTTTTTAGCAATAATGAAATAAACTAATACAAACTGATGGACACTCACTCATTAGAAGATGTTGGTAGGATCCCCTGTTGTTTCTCTATAATAATCAATGCAAAATGAAATATAAGAGATTTGCAAAGACATAACAAATGATTTCTCTTTAAAACTTTAAGATCACCTTTATCTGCTAATCCTTTGACAATTACAAGCTACTCCAAGCTAGTTTGAAGACAATCTAATCCAAATTGAATTTCAGTACCTCTTTTTTCCATGTACAACTCTCCCTGTGACAATTGTAATAACAGTCTATGACCACTATGTAAATATTGTGTATGCACACTCATTTAAATTTAACTGACCCATAGAACAAGACTGCCATGCATCTTAATATATATAGTACAATTTTCATGCTTAGAGTTAATACAGGGGGGATGATACTAAACACTATGCTTATGAATGAGTCTGATTATATGAGATTAATACCATTATTAATAACTGTTTTTTTGAATATAAAATTATTAATACATAAAATTTAATACTACTACCTTTCATCTGTATTTGTATCTTATGACAGTGTGTCTGAGTCTGCTTCTAAACTTGAGTGCATATTTGTTATTATATTTTACATCACATCCAAGACAGTGCCATTTTGTTTTTTACAATTTGTAAAACATGTAAGAGATCTTAGTGGTTGTAAAGTTATACCTATTCCTCTCCTCTCAGATTTTGCTGACATATTCATATATAAATTAGTATGATATTATTACTATCTGTAAACTTTTCAATGACATTTATAAAAATATTATTTTAAAAATAATTTATTGTACAGAAGCCGAAGGCAGACATCCAATTCTACTTCAAAATGTGCTTTGAACTTTCCAAAAAAAACTCCAATTCCAATTCTATTCTATCTCTATCCTTTAATGGAAATTTAACAACTAAAAATCCTATACCCCATCTAACCGGAAAATTTTCACTTTGCTTCATCCTAAGAGACCAGCTTGCAGTGCTTGCGTTCCATGCTTTGCTAAAATTACAACAGAAATGTCCACCTTCGGCTGTCTTGTATTGTGATGCATTTCATTCTTTCTTTTATACTACAACCTGCTATTTTGATAATGATGGCATCACTAAAGTTTAGACCTTAGACTATTTAAAAGGATCCCACAAGTTTTCAATATCTATTTAGATAATAGTCCAATACATTTAGTCAGATGCTTTAGAAAACTTTCCAAAACAAGATATGCTAAATCAAACATGTAAATTAACCTTTTTTAGATTTCTGGTAATGGCAGAATTTTGGTACGCAGCTGAAGATTGATAGCGGCGTTCTTCGTGGGATTCTTGTGGACATTTCTTGTGGAGGAAAGCCAACTGATCATTTCGTTCTGTGTTAGGAGATATGGGAAAAAAGAAAAACCTTTACCTTTTAACTGGTGTACTCTATTAAATGTCCTAATTTCTCATGCAATAAGTGAAATATCATTAGCTGAAAAGATTGTAAGGAAATTAAGAAAAAAAATGTCAAGTTACAGGTATTTTTATCTTACTCTTGTATATTGCACACAACTTACCCTCATTTCAATCATAATGTATGTATTAAATGCATCGCTCACTGTCAACCTCAGTATACATTGTATGCATAATGTAGACATTCAATAACTATATACATAAAAGAATGTTCGAAAAAGTTTAGTAATTATAGGGAATTAATTGCTAGCAAAACTACAAACTGTCTAATCTTATAATTCTTATAAAGGCTGGCAGAGATTTTTGTGTTATACATTATTCATTTCATGCATCCATACAAGCATACAAAGTCAATATTATTTGAAATATCAAATAACTTTTTTATTTTTTCAATAGAACCCAGTGATTCATCTTGTCCTGTTGCCAAAGTGGTGAGTTCACTCTTTATTAATTTTTTTTGTGTGTTTTGCTATAGTAGCCTAAGTATGATGCTGTTACACAAAGTAGTCCCATTCAAATTTGAAAATACAAAATAGAACACATAATTGAATTTTAATTAATGTAATTGATGTTTATTTTATTATTTGCTTACAATATATAAAAATAGCGTTATAGGTGACTAACAATGTGCCATATAAATAATTTGTTTTAATGTGTGAGCACTTAATGAGGGATTAAAATAGTATAAATCCTGTTATATTAATATACATTAAGAACTTTCAACCACTCAATTAATAAAAACAACAAAGTGAAGGAAAGATGAGGACTCAGCAAAAACAGTCTAACTATGAATATGATTTAAGATAGGGTTGCACATCCTTCTATCCAGATGAATTATTTTAGGGAATATCTATGAGAATATAAATTGTTTATTAATTTCCTAAGTAGTGTATTATATAGAAATAGGTTAATCAACCTTGTTAGTTTGGTGTAGTGAGGTCTGCAATTTTCTCATTTGGCGTGCTTTGGAGATGACCTCAGTCTTTTCTTATTTATAATAATTTTGTACTTTTAAGCAACAAAAATGAAAATTAAAACATAAATACCAAAGATATAATGTGATCAAATATTTACAATCCATCTTAGTATTTGGGAATAGAAGATAGTTAGGGCTTAGCAATCTGTGCTTAAGTTTATTATTGTCTTTGTATTTCTGGCTTCTACTTTCTTGTATTAAAGAGAATATGCATGTACAAACACACAATTATACTTTTGAATAAACAACAAATATTTTTTATTGTTAGCACATGAAGAAGAAGAAACAGATAGAGGTGATAATAATGATGGTGAATGATTTTAATATTATAAATTAAATGTTACGATGCTTGCATATTGTTAGGCATTCTAATTATGTACTTAATTAAAGGAAAAATGTACTTACTCCATATTTAATTTATGCTTCTTATTTTGCATTGAAGCCATCACATTTATAAAAACTGAAATGATAAACTGTTATTGTTATACTCTGAAGTCACAAACCAGTATAATTTTCAAGTGTATGTGCTTTAGATTAGAATCAGTTATCTGTCTCAGCACTAGGCTGTAATTGCTTACCTTCTTTGCCTACTCATCATAATTATCACTAAGCAAGTAGGTGCACAGATTGTCAAAAGTCTAAGTGTTTATCTTATGAAAATGACAAATTGTATGGAAAATTTAATCATTGTATGATAATCCTTATATTATCTATAAGTTTTCTCTTTTTTATATGAGAAATGAAAGACCACCAAGATATGGGTAGGAAATGATAAAAGAGGCATTATAACTCTTTTTATGTATAATACAATCATATACATATGCTAATATAACACACCACAAAATATAGTCTATTGTCTGCAACTGGTGTACAATGAATTTAAGTTATATAATTTGGTTTAATTTTGTTATGCATTAATATATGATTTAATATCTGTGTGTATACGTTGATAGAATTAATTTATTTTACAGTCTATAATATAGCATGATGTATATTTTAGTTGATTAAGGTTTACAATTACAAACACACCAACAAAAATAATATATAGCAGTATTACAAATTTTTAACTCACTTGACCTCATAATAATATATACAAATTATATTGTAATAGCTACATCTACTCCAAAAGGCACTAATGTTTTCAATAAGATGCAAAGATCAATTGAGAGAGCTAGGAGAGGTATAGATAAATCTCAGTCATTTACTCATAATATCAACTTACAGCTGGTTGGCACTATTTCAAATACATTGTTTTACCTCTGGAGTAATTTAGTACTTCTTTCTCTGCTATTTTTTCAAAGATTATGGTAAGGAATTAGTACATTTTGTTGAATGATTTATAAGTTTTTATAGGTTGGTGGAAATGGCCAGCAACATTTCTGTAGCAGCTGCCATACATTGGATGTTAATACAGAGACTGCACGTAAGTATTGCCAAAAATCTAAAATTTATGTTTGTGTACTATTTGTCCAGAATATATCAGGGCGATATTTTGATAAATACCACTTGCATTTTTGTCTGCAGCTATTAATAAAACCGAGGTACTGATTAAGAGTGAGTAAATAATTTACTTATACGATAAATTTTTTTGAATCAAGTAGGACTTTCTGTCAAAGGAAAACACTGATAAATGAATCTGTTTTTCAAATCACTTTTGTAGAAGAGAGAGTTTATATTTGATTTTGAACTTACAGGACATCATCAGACACCTAATATAATGTATTTAAGCAAACATTGTTATTGATTGTTTAATAGTTTGTTAGTTGCTGTTTATTCCTATAATTTTGTTATGCATGTTATTGGAAATCATGTAGATTATCACGTTCTGGTAATAAATTAAATATAACTTGCCAATTAATATATTAGTATGAGTACCAAGAGTGATGCTTATTAAACCTTCTCATATCTTACCATGTATTGTGATTATATATACTGGGTCAGTACAGGTATACTACCTGTTGGTAATACATGGGTTTAATTCTAGTTGTAACAATATTAGCAAAAATAGTAGTTTTTAGTTAAACAGTCGGAACGATATATGTCATGTATAGTTTTTAAAAATAAGACTGTCAATAAGTAGTACCGTTAAACACAACGGTATACGTACAAACAAGAACAACTTGGTATGCTATATTTTGAACATTCATTAGTTCCTACCACTACACTAGTCCTAGTTCCATTGTCCACAAAGATATCCTGATCTGTTGCGAGTGCACTGAAGGGTCTGTGTTATTAAGATTAAAAAAAAATGAGAGAAGTGTACAATAATCAAATAAAAGTTAGTATGGCAATAATACAACCATCCTTTTTATTGTTTAATAGAGGTTATTTCCAGATATTTCTTTAAGATACAATGGATATGGCTTCAATTAACATTTATTACAATATAAACATCTGTCATTTGTAACATTATTATTAGCGCTCATGCACAAGTTGAGCTCCTTCAATGTTACTATCAAATACATTTCTATGAATACTCTTCCTACAAGCCCCAAAGTTATTTAAAAAATTAATTTATAGTAAGTGATCACAGCTATACTAGATTACTTTCACTCATTTAAGTGTCTTAAACCCCATAGTTGTTTCCTGTAAATGTAGTATTTTGTATAATAACAGTAATAATTAAATCAGTTATTACAGAAAGTATTGCTCTACCTGTTTCTACATGTTTCAAAATTAGGTCAAAAGGTGACTCCACTAGCGATAATTCAGTGAGTAGCGGCCATGATCAGTGATATACTATCTGGTAAACTTAAACTTACACGCTAATTATATATTCATATTGGGGAAATACGTCTCTAGGTATCGAGTAAAACCGCATTCTTTTGTCAGTACATGCTGTAGTTGTTGCTAGTTTGTTGTTATGGTTATTGGTTAATTGTTTGTTTTTATTTGGATCGGTTGTCAGTGTATCAATAGACGGAAGAGGTGTGTCAGTAACCCTTTGATTTTCATTTATATGTTGAGTACAAATAACCATCTAGTGACAAATGACTTGTTCAATTATAAATAGTTTATTGTTACTTTTAGTTACTTCGTACTGTAGAGTGTGATTAAAAATTATACACAAATGAGGGACATTATTCTATTATCAAGGACCTAATGTATTTATATTAGTTGATCAACAGTTTGATTTATAACATTAAACATGTATCATTAGTAGTGAGTATAGATGTAGTGGGCGATTCCATTCTCAAAGAAAATAATTGATATGCTTGAGTAGATAATACTAATCAACTGCAGTGTCGAAATCAACTAAAAACCATTTGACTGCTTCTCAATTAAAAGAAAGGAGGACTAGAAAGTTTTTCAGCTCTAATGTCTTTTGTAGGGTTGTAGTCAGTTGTATTAGGAATTGATTTGTATCCAATGAATTTGCAGATATTCTATTTTTTTTTTTATATAATAGTTTTGGTAAATTCATTTCTACACACTAAGCACTAAGAACTATCTTATTTACTACTAGTTTCATTGGCTTATTTACTTCTAAATTTACAAGTTTTTAGTATTTATTGATTTAACGGGACTTTTAAGCATAAAAAATATTGTGCCTAAGAAGGATGTATATAGCTAGGCTTTATAAGCATTTGCAATTGTTTTCCTCCTAGCTTTATTTTTGTATTTGTAGTTATTTGGCTACCTATACTTAGTCCGTGGAAAAAAAATTAAAAAAAAAAAAAAAAGATCAGCTCATGTCATTAAAATCCTTGAAATTTTTATAGCAAATTTTTAGATAGGATAGTTGTAGTGACTTTAGTATGTTACTGCTTTCAAATACTGTATTACATTTTAAAAAATATTATAATGTCTTTGTTCTAACCAGTATACATGTACATGTTAATTATTGAATGAATTTTAGTTAGATTTAACAAAATATCTATAAACACAAATAATTACTTATAATAAATATTGTCCAATCCCTAGGTCCTGCACAAAAGGACTAGCGTTAAGACTATAAGTCCTCTATACTATTACTAGAACAAACATAATAAATATAAATTTTAACTGTATCCACTTCACTTTTGGTTGAGAAAACAACTACAATATACAAAGTATCAAGTGACCTTCATATTATTAGAGTTTTTTTTTTTCTTTCAAGTTTGTCTGTTCTTTCAGTCACATTTAGCACAATATGCATTTCACTTCAATTTGAGCAGCAATGTCTGCTCGGTCATATGAAGGATGGTTTTCATGAACATGGGATTGTGTGACTTAATCACCAAGGGTTGTGGACCTAGTGATGGGAATTGATTAATGATAAATGTTGACCAAGATGCATATACTTACTTTTCATATACAAGTAATCTGAAAAGACACAAAATTTAAAACTTACATACTTACACAGTTACTTGCTATGTCAGCCTATTTGTCTCTCTATGTCTTTTCTCTTTCTTAGCTAGGTTTCTACTGCTAAATAGAGTGCTTACTACTAACAATGATACAAGATCTAGAGACTAATCTTAGTTTTGTGTGGTCACCTATTTCAAATTTCTATTTATATATAATACAGTATTTTAGTTACTATAAAAGATAGAATGTGATATTAAAAAAAATTGTTAAAAATTGACAAACAACAAAGAAAATAGCATATTTGAACATAATTATTTGGTAACTGTAGTATTTTTAACAATTTAGTCTACAATTAATCTCTCAACATCAGTAGGGTCTAGGACTGTATTAGGTAAATACAATTTTACATTGAAGTTTTAATGCTTTCTGATAGTCTATATGTATGACTCTCAATCACAATTCAAATTTTAACCCAAGTGGTGGTTACTGCGTGGGCGAAAGAGATAATAATGAGCGGGCTAGCTCCTCCTCCTGTTTGATAAAGCTCAGCTTGTCAAAAAGGAGTAGTCTAGCTCCATAAACTATTTTTTGCCATTTTGTTTGCAATATCTAAAGAGATCATTCCAGTAGTCCAGTGAATACAGACATTCTTGCAATGTGATATATTTTGTATGAATGTTATATGTACTTTGTGATTTAAAGTGTTAAATTACGCGTGAGTAATCTCCTTAAAATGTAAAAAAACAACTGTATACGTATAGTATATTTACTTTTAGTGCATCTGTACAATTCCAGGGGTTCCTGAAAGTTGGAGTATGTGTTTCTATTAGTACAAAATGTGGAATTAAGGAACATATGTAAATTTTTTTACACTTAGAGTGTGCTTTTTGAAGTTTTTTCTGCACATGCTTCATATCACGACACTAAGTCAGGTCCCTTATCCTTTTACTCTGTAACTAACAATCTATGAAAGTATTTATATGACTGTACTCACCATATGTCTTGTCTAACTTTCAAATCACACGAAATGAAAATTATTAATTATGTATGCAACTAAGCATTTTTCAAGGATGTTTTTACTAAATTCTATCTTATTTTAAAAAATAGAATAACTTGAATGCACAATTTACAGTAAATATTCTATTTAAAATATTCTTATGACATTAAAGAGTTTTCTAAATGGTTTTATTGAAGTAGTCCCTTTATGGAAATCAGTCTACATATCACACCTATATATTGACTAATATATACTATTTGTTATTAATTATATGAAAATTTGACAGTTCATTTACTTTAATAAACAACTTTTAGAAATGATAGTATGTTTCATTTGTTGTATTCTCCTTTATAAATTCCATAGAGACAACTAATACACCTAGACCCAGCATCTGTGAAATTCTTTTCTAACTAAATGAGATGTAATAAATTTTATACCTCTGACATATGACTGTCACGGCATAGGTCAGTATATTAGTTATGAAAACAGTATGATTATTAGTTGTCATTGTCTTATATACGATTAATCATAACATATATTGGTTTAATAGAGTGATCAAATTTTGTTAGTGATGGCAAGCGAACTGCTATAAATATGATGATATCATTATTCATTGACTGATTTACATGGGCAGCTTCAATGTAATTTAGAAACATAATTAATATGCAATTAATATCATTTGAAGATTTTATATACTCTTATTGTTCTTTAATAGAGTCGCTGCTCTTCAGGTTTTACCAGTAGTGCTACCATATGAGCACCATATAATATCTACATGCATTATATCATAGCTATACTGTATATCTACAGTGGATATGCTACTGGTTTAGAGTATTTTGTCTCTGCAGCTCCTAATGGAGAGCCTTGTCCTCTATTGACCTACCTTGTCATAACTTGTCCTTCTATTCTGCTGATTTGAACTATACTTCACTAATGATACAATCTTTCCTTTTTAAAGGGAACTCATACTCTACAACATCAATTGAAGATCAATAGTGTAAGTAATTTACTTACAGGGGGTTGGGTGACATAGAAGAAGGGTTTCACGAGACAGTTATGCAAACTACCTCAATTATAACATGTAGTAAATACAGTGTAAATACTCTTTTTGATCAATGCAGATTTTAGTGTTTAAATCCTTAACACAATAGCAAACTGTAAATTTATTACCTTATTCATTTCAAATGCTACCAATATCACATTGAATTGGGTATCAATCCAGAATGGTTCTGGTATTGGACTTTATCTTCACAATGCTTTCAACGTGTTCATTGCTAACTCTTCATTTGCTCAAAACCAAACTTTCTGAGACATGCTTGTATTGTTTAGACAATGGAGGCAATGTAATAATAGTATATGATGATTATTATTATCATTATGACCAACCTACCAACAATAAGAGTACAAAGTGACATTGTTCAATCAAATTTTACACTAGGTTTAATTCTAAAAATTGTACTATAACTGATAATAATCAAGTCATTCTTGAACCAGGTGGTGGGTTTAACCATTTTTTTTTATATCTGCACAATCATACAAGGTACAGTTTTACATTGACTCTGTTGTATTTTATAATAATATGGTAATATGGGAGCAAACCTCAATTTTGGTGTTTATATGGGTCATTATTCTTTAATAATAAACAATACAATTATTACTTATGGGCAAAACGTTGAGTATGAGTGTTCATTTGGAGCTGGTATGATCATTTCAATTGCTAATGCTGCTAATAATACAAATACAATAAGTATTGAAAACAGTAATTTTTCACATAATATTGCTCAGCAATATGGAGGTGGAATATTTATTGCTTGGTACAAGGGCTCCGGTAATATTGAGCTTCATAATTGCATTATACTCAACAATATTGGATACACTGGTTCAGGATTAGTCATAGTTGTATTTGATGCTTCTACAATACTCAAAGACCTAGTTTTCATTTGACAAATGTTGTATTTGATTCCAACAAAGTATCGAAAAAGGTAATAAGCTTCAAGCAGCTGCAGTAATGTGGAATGTTCACGATGTTACATTTGAACAAATTGAGATTAAACATCATGACTCAAATGGATTACTTGGTTATGATAGTCATTTTATCTTTGAAAAAATTTGCAAATTTGTGAACAATTATGGTATTTTGGTGGAGGAATCGCGTTATATGATTCATCCCATTTGTCAATAAAGGAAAAATACAAATATATCATTTATTAATAATCATGCTAGTAAGTCAGGTGGAGGAATCTATGTATCACAGCTTATTGGTTTCAACATTCCCACTAATTGTTTGTTTCAAGTTATACCCAATAATACAAATGTGTCATTTTACTTTGTCAACAACACAGCAGATATATCAGGTGATGTACTGTATGGTGGTGATATTGATTATTGTATAAACAGCCTGACTTTGATCGCATTTTTTACTACCATCAACAGACAGGTCTATCAGTAGTGTCATCAGATCCTATCAAAGTATGTTTTTGTGAATCAGACAGACAAGATTGGCTCATTGCACGTATCAATATAATAGTAATGCCTGGGATTGACAACAATATATCACTAGCTACTGGGGTTTAAGGAATGGCTTAACAAAGGGAGTCATAAAATTGACAATATCAGATAGCTCATCTACTCTACAAACTTACAATAATAGACTAAAAGCAATTTGTACCAATGTTACCTTCAATTTAAAAACAAGTCCTTCCTTGAGCACCACACAAGTCTATGTAACTCTTGAACGTTCAAATCAGTGAACCTTTGTCTGATCCGTTAGCTAAAAATCATTGAAAGTTAGAATAGAGTCCTGTCAATTGGAGTTCCATTGAAGATGGACACTTGCACTTGCAATCCTAAATTAAATTCACCTTTAATAACTTGTGATTTTAATACTCAAATTGTAACTAGAGATGGAGATATGTGGATTGGTTATAAAAATGATTCAGACTGTCTAATTGTGTCTATTCAAAGTGTCCCTTTGATTATTGTAACGGCAATAACATTAGTTTTATCTTTGATTATCCTAGCAAGCAATTGTCTTCTCAATCGATCTGGTATGCTTGTGGGAGAATGTTCTGAAAGCCTCAGTCTCATGTTAGGCGTCCAATCAGTGTGGACAATGTACTAATGACTACATAGCTCTTATCATTCCATTGCTGTGGCTGGTATAGCACTGTTAGCTTTTGTCATTGTTTTAAACCTAACTGTGTCTGTGGGTACCATCAATGGACTTATATTCTATGCTAATGTTGTTAAAAATATGAAGCAATATTTTTTCCTAATGGAAACATTCCAATTATTAGTCAGTTTATTTCCTGGCTTAATTTAGATCTGGGTATTGAGACTTGTTTCTAGGGGGGGGGGGGGGGGGGGGGGGGGGGGGTTGATGGTATGACTTCTTGTAGTAAGACATGGCTACAGTTTATCTTTCCAGGTTATGTTGGTTTCTACTCTTGCTTGTCATAATATTATCACAATATTCAGCAAAAGTTGTTCGACTTGTAGGAAGACAAATAATTCCAGTACTAGCCACTATGATCCTTCTCTCTTATACCAAGCTGATATGCACTGTTTTCCAGATCCTTCGTTACACCAATATTCAGTGGGTGTGTGAGAATAATGTCATGTTACTGAGATGGTATATTGATGCTAATGTTCAATACCTGAGAGGCTATTGTCATGTATCATTGTTTCCTGTTCTCACTGGTTGTACTCATTTTACTAATTATTCCATATACCATCTACCTTCTCACTATACCATTATTTGAAGGACCTCTATCAAAGTACATGTGTTGTTGCCACAAGTCACAAATACATGAAGGCTTTCTTTGATGCATATGGAGGTCCATATAAAGATAATTGTCGTTTTTGGACTGGATTTTTACTTCTAGTTCGTGTTGTCTTAGCACTGGTCGTGTCTCTAGATACAAGGGCTACAGTACAGTTGCATGTGTTAACATCTCTTTTAGTTCTTATTATTATCATGTATTTCGTTTTGACAAGAGTATATCGACATGTTCCTTTGTTTTGTTTAGAGTTTTTTTTTATTATCAACCTTTTGTTTTTGGTTCATATGAACCTACAAACGTCTGAAAACTCGAAAGGTGTCAAGTGTCAAGTATTCTTTTAATGTCAATATCATTTGTTGTATTCTGTGGTATTATATTCTATCATGTCTGGAATCGTCTGTTAAAGTATAATTTGCAACAGCTAATTGCAAAAGTTAAGGAAATATTTAAGAAGCTTTCATCATCTTCTAGTTTAAATAACATGGAAAATCCTTTAATAAAAGTCCAGGATCTCCTAATTATGAATGTACAACTACCTCCGTGTCAGTGGTGTCAGTAGGAATGAGACGAGAGTCATTGCTGTTTAATAAAGATAATATTTGACTTCTATTACATGTAAATCATTGTATAATTTTATTTTTACACATCTTATAACACAAGTAGTTTAGTTAGTATTTTGAGGTATTTTTGTGTGTACACTTGTACATAATTGTAGTTGAGTGTTATTATTTTCACTATCCATTTATATAATTATGAAGACATATTTTTAGTTAATCACAGTTGATATTAATAAGGTTAACATGTATCATTAGTAGTGAGTATAGATAGTATATTCACTATAATAATTAATTGATTAAGTAGATTATTAATTAACTGCAATGTTAGTAAATCAATTGTAAACCATTTGACTGCTTCTCATTAAATTTTTTCAGCTCTAATGTCTTTGTATATTGTAGAGGATTGGAGTTAGTAGAACAGCACACAGTTATATCCACATATTCCTAGTTATTCTAAACGTTTGTGGTTTTTGTCATGTGAATGGCATGTGCTATGTAGTCAGCGTCACCCAAAGATTAACTTATTGACTTGACAAAATAGCAATGTCTGAAGAAATATACCAGAGTGCCATTAGCCAGAGAAGGTATCCTTCATTTTTACCCTTTTGTTCCATATGTCTACACATACACAAACTATATAAGTGGAATAAAATAATAGCCATGCTTTTTACATAATATTACAGCCTCCTTATATCAGCTAGCAATTGCTATGTAGGTAGTGTCCTCCAGTGTCTGATGACCCACTCTATTTTTTTAGAATTCCTGTAATTGTACATCAGTACCACAAACCGTCTCTTAGAATTGAGTGTCAGCAAGATGTTTCCAGTTAGGTGGTCCCTGACTTTGGTTGTATATTGTAGTTCTGTTATGTAGAGAAGCTGAGGACAGACATTCAAACTCCGGACAACACCGTTTAATTGAAATTGGAAATAGGAATTGGAATGTCTGTCTGCGGCTTCCTACAGAAGCCGAAGACGGCCATCCATTTCTACTTCGTAATTTCATATTCTACTTTGAAGTTTCCAAAAATATTCCAATTCTACTTTACAGTTTTCCCAATTCCAATTCTATTTTCTATCCTTCGATGGATATTTAACAAAACTAAAATCCTCTATCCCTACCCTAACTGTAAACTGTACATTTGGCTCGCGTTTCTCGCTTTACTTTATTGAGGTTAATGAAATAAAGCGCGAGCACCGCGAGCTGTCTTGGAGCAAAGCGGACATGTTTCCGGTATGGGTGGTGATATATGATTTTAGTTGTTAAATATTCCATCGAAGGATAGAAAATAGAATTGGAATTGGGAAAACTGCAAAGTAGAATTGGAATATTTTTGAAAACATGTTAATGTTCTGTTATATATCAAAAGTTACAAAATAAATCAACATTACATGTTCCTAAGGGATCTATAAGTGGTTAACAATTACATATGTAACATAAACAATTTGTATTAGCAACGCAAAAAATAAATGAAACATGTTCATTTAGTAGCAGTGAAATTGACAGGCAGTTTTTAAATCTGCTACAATTAAAAGATAATAATTTTAAATTTGTGCACATGTTTTACTTACCAATAGGAATACCAACTGTCTTAAAAACCCAAGACAATACAGCAAACAGGGAATAGCTGCTAATAAATAAGTCACAAAACCTATAAAAGTTTGTAGTTACATTATTATAATTAAAAAAAAAGTGTACGTACCAGTTGTCTCCACTTATTAACCAATAAAGAAACAGTAAAATGAAACATGCTATAAATATCATAATATACCAGCATTGCACCTTGAAATCAATTTTTAAAATTTTGACAGCGAACTACAAAAAATGATATAATTCATTATTTTGTTTTTATATAAGATAGGACACATCAATTTAATTGTCTTTTTAATTTCATTATACCTTTCGAAGAATCTTTTGGAGTATTTATACTTTGTTTAGTTCTGCCTGGTGGTGTTTCCTGAGAATTCCCATCATCACCTTTAAATATAATGGTAATGACATTCTTGTCAAAAATACCAAATAGTTGCCACTACATTACTCATACCATCTATAGTATTTTTTCTTTTGAAGTTGTGTATTTACTGGTACACGGGCTTTAGGAAAATGGTTCATTTGCTAGAATGTCTACAATAATTTTTTAAAAGCCATAAAAAATGAGCATATAAAGCATAAAATTGTAGCTTGTGCTAAGTAAAAATCAGAAACTGGACAAATACTACTACTATGTAGTTAGTCATAACTTGTAAATAAGTATTTCAGAAGGAAAGTTACTTAACTTACTGATATCAGAAGACAGAGTATCATCATCATTTTCTAGAAGATGACTTGGTTGAAGGAGAAGCTATAATCTAAAACTCCACAAACATAATCATTATATACAATTAAAGATCTAAGGTTTATTTGTCAAATTATAATATATCATACTTTTTTGACCCTGTTGAATAATCCCCACGACCTCTGACAGATACATTGGAAATGGTTTGATCTCCATGTTTTATATCATCATTTTCTACATGTACAATAGAACAAGTAACCTTAAATTAGTTATGTAAAAATATACAATCATATATTCAACCACATATAAACACATGTTATGTATATATATATACAAGCATATATACATATATATATATGTACATATATCTATACATGTAAAGCTTCCTTAAAACAATCCAGAACACCATAACTAAGAAACATAAACACACACACACACACACCACACACATATATATATCTAAGTGTACTGGTCTGTGGTACAGTGGAAAATATTAGTGTGACTGGATCAATAAAAATTTTAGAAATAGATTTATATATATATATATATATATTATATATATATATATATATAAATTTATTTCTAAAGTTTATATGGCCAGTCACACTAATATTCTCACTGATACCACAGACCAGTACACTTCAAACATTGTTTTAAACCATGTAATTGTTTCTTAATGTACTTCATGCTCATTTTATATTAAGACTTTTTAAAATGTTGTCTTTTTAAAAAGTTTCAAGTATAATGCAATAGTTAGCTTCCTTAAACAATCCAGAACACTTAACTAAGAACATATTCTACCATAAGTGGTTAGTAGATTAGTAAATGATATTATATACTTGTTTTTAACAAGTTATATTATACTGAGAAGATCGCTAAGTTACTAATTGTAGCTTTTACCATTGTATCAGATACATGTGATTTAACAAAATGAAAACAATAATTTTAAAAAGGTATAAAACAAAAAAATATTTTAAAGTAATAAATCAGAAACTGGACAATAATACGACTATGTAGTTAGTCATAACTGTAAATAAGTATTTTCAGAAGGAAAGTTACTTAACTTACTGATATCAGAAGAAGGATATCATCATCATTTCTAGAAGAGACCTGGTTGAAGGAGAAGCTATAGAATCTAAAAGAACAAACATAAATCATTATACACCTTAAGATCAAAGGTTTATTTCAAATTATTATATACCATACTTTTTTGACCCTGTTGAATACTCCCACGACCTCTGACAGATACATTGGAAATGGTTTGATCTCCATGTTTTATATCATCATTTTACATGTACAATAGACAAGTAACCTTAAATAGTTACTCGTAAAAATACAATCATATATTCAACACAATATAAACAACATATATATGTATATATATATACATGCATATATACATATATATATGCATGTACATATATCTATACATGTAAAGCTTCCTTAAAACAATCCAGAATACATAACTAAGGCCATCTGCTATCATGGTAGGTAGTAGATTAGTATCGATTTATATACTTGTTTTCAACAAATTCTATACATTGATCATGGAGTAGAGCGTTAGTACTAAACGTACCTTCTCCATTGTGTCAGCTACCTGTGATTTAACAAGGTCCTCCTATTAAAGTTATTAACATTAATTAATTAATTATTACAATTATTATTAACGAAAAGTGTTAATATAAAATTAGAATTTTAAAAATATTGGGATAAAAAATTAAATAATCAAAAGTACATGTTTAAATGATCTAGATCATACATTGACCTTTGAATTAGACTAAACATTTTTTTCTCTAAAAACATAGCCAACAAATTACAGTATAAACAATTCATTTGAACAAGATTACATACTACTCTTAAACATGGTTTATATTAATAAAACTATAAAATGACTTCATTCTTTAAAAGTATATTTACATAATATGAACACCACCAATTTAAAATTAATAGCAAGTAAAGTACCTAAGAAACATGTAAATCAGATTAATGGACTCAGTTTTTTCTGACAACCTACAGTTCAAATTACAGATAACAATACATAATTAATATTCTGTTGTATATCAAGAGCATTCTTTTACACTAAAGAATGGTCATCATTGCTGATCTCAACATTATAGCCTTATATGATGTACAATGAAAACTGTTTGGTAAAACTGTCTAACAAAGTCAACCCCTTATAACGGATGTTGTAATGATCTTTCTCTGCCTTCAGCTTCCAATCTACATGAACTAAAGTATCAATATATAATCCTTTTGTTTCATTTACTACTATGATATCAATTTCCCTAAACTCTATGGCATCTACATAAATGGCTTATCTGGAGATGCTATATCTGCCACTTGGTAATATTTATTTTAATTTACAATTGGCATAGACTGCCACCCTTCTGTTCTACATCTCAAACCTAACTGCTCATGAATTTTTTATATCACATGACTGCTTTTCTTGAGTCTTCTTCTGTATTCATCAATGCAGTAACTTATTTAACATTACTGTAATGCCTCATACTACATCTATTTCATCAATACTGTATTTTTAATTTTTACTAGCACTTCATGTTGTGTTTATCAATAGTTACAAAATAAATCAACAGTAAATGCTCCTAAGCATCAATAAGTGGTTAACAATTAGATATGTAACATAAACAATTCTTGTCATACAAAGCAAAAATAGAGTGAAACATGTTTCATTTTATTAGCAGTGCAATTATCAGCGCGTTTTTTTAAATCTGTATACAATTAAAACATAATAATTTTTAAATAATGTACCCCCACCTGTTCCTCCCATGTTTTAATTACCAAAAGAAATATCAACTGTCTTAAAAACCAAAGACAATACAGCAGCAGGAATAGCTGCTAATAAACATGCCACATATTCTATAAAAGTTTGTAGTTAACCATACTTATAATTAAAATCAAGTATATTTACCAGTGTCCTCCACTTATTAACAATAAAGAAACAGTGAAATGATACATGCTATACCTATAAACATCAAGCAATCATGCACTTTGAAATCCAATTTCTAAATTTTGACAGCAAACTGCAAGAAATGATACAATTCATCATTAGTATAAGATAGGAAACATCAAACAATTTAATTGTCTTTTAAATTTCATTATACCTTTTGAAGCATCTTCTGGAGTTTTATTACTTTGTTTTAGGTCTGTATGGTCTGGTGTTTTCTGAGAATCCTCTCATCACCTATAAATATAATGCTAAATGACATTCTTGTTAAAAATACCAAATATTGCCACTACATTACTCATACCATCTGCAGTATTTTTCTTTTGAAGTTGTTGGTTACTGGAACATGGGCTTTAGGAAAATATTCATTGCTAGAAAATGTAACCAATAATTTTTTAAAAGGCATAAAAAATTAGCATAAAATTTAGCTTTGAGCTAAGTAATAAATCAAAAACTGGACAAATAATACTACTATGTAGTTAGTCATAACTTGTAAATAAGTATTTCAGAAGGAAAGTTACTTAACTTATGATATCAGAAGGAGGAGAAAAATACCTATAGTATAAAATACTAGTTAGTATGATTTAATTTAAACACAAACTTACTTGAAAGTTGCTTTTTGTATTTTATTTTCACTTCACGTTTACTTAAAATTTCCTTAATTTTGTCTGAAACATTTTCTGGTTCTCCATATTTATTTCTATTGTTATTTTCGTGGGATTTTTAGTGCAGTCATTACTTTACGCCAAGTACAATTATACTTTTTTCACATTTTCTCCTGTTATTTTCATCAATAAAAAACTTAAGCTCTGTAAAGTTACGAAGACGAAGTGTCATCTATTTTTTGTTGGTACTCTTCAGAAGGCGTTTTGCAAATAGTCACGCCACTGTTTTTCATCGCTTTTAAACCATCTAGCACAATCATGAGATCAACTTTGTCAGGAAATAGCTTCCATGATATCATCAGTATAACAAAGAAAAGAAGACAAGGAATTGTAGATAATGAATGCCATAGTATAGTGAAGATTTAATATTAACATAAAAATGCATTGTCAAATTATATAATATCACTTTTAACATTGTAAAACATGGCAAATATTATCCAAATAATAATTCTAGTTCTTTATTGTTAGTATAGGTCCTACAGTAATTATATTCTTAGAACCGACAGTAACAGATATGATGCAATAGATCAACACAGTTATAGCAATAGGTCACAATTTTTAATATATACAATAAATTACACAAGCTCATCAGCAGATCATGTAACATATATGATTAAAAATTGTTTATGGGATTATGATTGGCTATTAAAAGTGATAGAGTTATGGTTTGTTAGTATTATATTTTTAGTATATTCATTTTCTATTAAAGTTATAAGTACAGAAAGTTATTCAACAGTTTTTCATGTATAAAGAGCTGTCACTTTAAAGTGGAAATTATTATAGATATAAATATAATGCATTGTGATATAACAAACTTTATGGATCAAACATAAGGTCATTATCTTATTTATTATTCGATGTAATAACAAGTTCAGTTTAAAAAAACAGTTTGTACAGTAATGTGAAGGCAGTCAAATGTTCTCTAGAGTACATTGTACATTGACACCCACAAAGATATGTAAACTATATACAAAGTTACCTGACATTTTGGTAACTGCTATATATTCTCTTTGATTTACAGAAACTGGAGAACAATCCGAAATATATAGAAGAAAAACGTCGAGAATTTAAAGATAAGATAGTTACTATTTGTGTAATTGAATGGGCTCGGTCCTACCAGAGTGTAGAGCTAAGATGCTAACAAGTACTAAATTTAGACACTGGTGTTAACAACATATAGAAAGACAATTCATAATTACCTAAACAGTTTCAAATCTATGAATTCTAGGCTGTCACAGTCGAATAAGGGAGCTGACAGTGGGTACGCCTACTCCTAAAATTTGTAAACACAATAACAGTTGCTAGGCAACCGATTAATAGTAATTAGAACTACAAAAGGAATTTGTATGGCGTTGTCCTCATACATAGGCACAGTTGCCAGAAATTTGCAATACATGATGTCACTAAGCAAACAGTCTCTATATCATTTGCAATCTGTTTAGATGACTACCATGATTTTTGAATATAAAAAATTGCCGTACAGCTGGAAAAAACATTACTTCTTGGAACAATTATGTTTTAAACAAGTGAAAATGACTTTACTAGAAAGAACTGTTTTACGAACAAACGTATTGACAGAAATGACACAAGTAAAATCACCTACAATAAAGTTTGATGTTATAGCTATAAGAACATCAATATAAATGTCACAAAACTGAGACCTAAACAAGATAAAACAGGGATTTGATCCTGGTATTAGTATCTGGTATATCACCATTACTGGTCATTTAAAAACATTATGTCATTCAAGAGATGCATAGTAGTGATAGAAAAATGTATCCATTTCATGGACAAGGCTTCGATTATATATATTAGGAATGAATTACTTTTTTTATGGTTCTAGTTTGCTTTTTTTACAATTCTGACTTCGTGGAACCTCATTTACATCAATTATGGCTTTAAGTTATGGCTCACATTAATGCCAGCAATTTTTAAAGGTCTTACAGTAAACATTAGACAATTGTTGGCTATATCCTTATCATTTTTAAAATTCTTCAATAATAAATTCACTAAATAAAGGTAACCATGGCATCATGTCATTATTAAATTATCATACTAGTGATTAGTTTTAGTACATCTTCTGTAATTAGCCCACTGTAAAAACGTCAATATAGAAATCACTATTAACTCTACACTATTTCTACAATTATTCTCTAAAAAATTCTTCATCTAGAATTTTTTTGGGAAACATGATTTTATCTAGGATGTTTATGTAACTAATTACAATCTATTATTAATTAATAACCGTGGTAATATTACTAGTTTATTATTAGGATTGTAAAAGAATTTTCGGCATAGTAATGATATCTACTTCATCACAAAGAGAATCCAGTTTCACTCTTTCTTTATCATTATGATAATGTGAATGAAAATTCAACACACAGACTTAGTTAGTGTGGAAAGAATATACTATTGTAGATCATCTGCTTACTTTTTGAAAGCGCCGGCTGGCTAAAATGAATAAGCAACCAAGTCCATCAAATGAGACAATTAAAACATAGATATGAGTAAGGAATGTACCTACAAACACAACTAGTGACATACTTACTGACACTATGTAGACAGTTGAAGATATTGCCAGCTGTAAAATGATCAGATAAAGTATTAAATATTTATAAGACTCAGTAACCCTAAATTAACTAAATGAAATAGATCCAGTATTGTTAGTATGTTTTCTCTGTACACACCATTACTAACTATTATTAGACTTCCTACAGTTATTACAAGATGTAATTGTTTAGTTTGACTTTTTCACCTGTAGTAAAAGAGAAAGTAGTAATTAAAATAAAAACGAGCTATTAGAAGAAGTCCTGACCAGTATTGAATTGATCTTTTAAAGGACCAACATAAGCATCAATAAATGGTTTAAGTTTGATTACTGGATCTCTGGAACTCCTACAACACTTATTGCTGTAACGTTGTAGCCATTGACTTGAAAATATTAATCCTGTGTATTTTATATCCAACAAAGAGACACAATCGTGACACACAAACAAGTAGTATGTGCTTGCCAGTAAGGTAGGTCAATGTTACCATCAACATTCCAGACATTAATAATAACACTTGATTGCATAACTGACCAATGAAAACCTTGTACCCACTGACATTGTCACATTGTTAAGACCTTTTATCAGAAGTACCTCATAGGCCATAAAAGGGTTGACCATTTATAAACAATAGAGTTACATTGGAAAGTAAGATGATGTTGTTGATATAGTAAAGATGGTATGACACTTTTGATCAATAGGACAGCTCTTGTTACCAGTTGTTGGTATGACATAATAGACAGTACTGGAGCTGTAATGAGATGATCAAAACAAATTGAAATGGAGTAAATGATAATTATTGTTGGATGTTATATTGAATGCTAGTCTGTAATAATACTATCTTTAACATATTACATATTTGTTATAATATTTTGATTAATGCATTCTAAGATTTCCACAGTTAGCATAGCAGCATAGATATATAATGGAAAAAAGTGAATACTATATAAGCAGGGTTTTACCACAACAGAACAGAAACCATATCAACAACATATCAACACTATATCAACAACATATCAACACTATATCAACAACATATCAACACTATATCAGCCACCTTTTTCTTCCATTGAAATGGATTTAAATGACTACCTGACTACCTGTGGGGGGGGGGGGGTCTGCGGTGGTGGGCTTCAGGGGGGCGGGGGGGGGAGACGGGGGGGAGGGGGGGGGGGGGGTGGGGGGGGCGGGGGGGGGTCATAATATATTTTATACTACCTGATAGTCCTTGTTTCTTGTATTTGTACTTAAGTGTGCTTTATTGTTAGTTGTTTATAGTAACTTTTAGCAAATATATTTCCAGATGTTCAGTGCACAACAAATGTACAACAGCAATAGCATTGGTCAACAACTAATTCATTTATAGGAGCTTTACAATTAATTTGTATCATGACAGAAAAACAGTGATCCTTTCAAATATTCATATAAATAATAACAACATGACAGTTCTTGGTTTTAAAAGGATGTAAAATTGATTTCAATGATAAATCAAGTGTCATATCTAACAATAAATTACCTGTAATGGTGGTGGTATATATGATAATGATAATGTTGTATTGTACTCTTCAGTTCCTGTTCACCTTATTCAGCTACACAATATGGTGGGTATTTATTCTACTGCAAATTTTAGTAGCAACTTCAATTAACCCATTGAACGTGAAATAACTGAGATGTTAACAAAGAACTACTAAATAACATCAGAATGAAAAACACAAATGACTCAAATAACAGTATAATAATTATACAACAATGGGGTAATGAAACTCATTCACTAACTGACTGAAATGCAAAACAAAAGTATTAAATACAAAACTATCTTATGAATATTAATAATAAAGGCATGCAGGATATGACAGAAACGAAAATACTCTATTACAAATTTGATGTACAATTTTTAGATATTAATGCCAGTTTTTCTGGAAATGATATCTATGGTGACTACTTCTTTACAGTTTTCATCCTTTTAATTCATTCCGATCATATTTCAATGATGTTGTAGATTGCAAATTTTTTTAATGCAATTCACTTGCGTCATTGTTGTACCAAAAAACACAGTCATCAATATCATCAGATCCATTAGGTGCTTGTATTTGTATTTATAACTCGTTCTATATATGACTGTAACCAAAGAGTACTTCATAAAGACGTATATCATGGTGAAAATATAACACTCTCTCTTGTGACAATTGGGATGTGTGATAAATCCAGGATGTGGTCATAGTTAGTTTATTGAACACAGTTTTTTCAAACATGATAGTGTTCATCTATTATGTTGATGTAGCATCTATTAGTCTATCATACTTGTATTTGTTTGTATAGTACTAGGTCATATCTGCATTTACATTAAACAACAATGTGGTAAAAAAACTGTATAGTTTGTATCAAAGCAATACGACTAGAGTTGATGAAGAAAGTCATTACAAGAGAGATCACTTGACACATCTGAAGATGAGGCAGAACAATATTCTCCAGCTCATACTTTTTGTAGAAGAGAGAGTTTAATATTTGATATTGAACTTACAGGACATCATCATGACACATAATATAATGTATTTAAGCAAATATTTGTTATTGTTTGTTCAATAGTTTGTTAGTTGCTGTTATATTCCTATACATTTGTTATTTTACTTGTTATTACTTTTAAATTGTATTACATTGTAATAGTAATTGCATTCTATTGTTAATATTAACATATCTAAACTATTATATTAAATTAACTTTTTTATTAATACATTAGTATGAGTAAAGAGTGATGCTTATTAAACAATTCTCAAATCTCCGTATGTATTGGTAGTTCAGGTAAGTGAAAAAGACCATAGATTGATTTTTATCAATTGATTCATTTTATGCAGCGATATTTAATACCTTGAATGATTGGCTTTTGTACAAATTTGGTGTAAGACAAACTAAGACTTAAAGCATGCAAGGCTTTAACCAACTATATATATATTCAGGATCATGGAAGTGACTCAACTACTCAAATTTACTAGGTAGGAGAATGCAGAGAATCAGCTTTTATCATTCTTTTGTATATAGCAACAGATGTGTATTAGAGAATAATGAAATGAATCTAGAAACTAATGATAAATTTATAGCAGTTTCAGATTCTGTGGACTCACTATATGCATCATAATATGGATACTGGTAGTTAATTCTGATTAGCAATGTCAATATATATTTTTAGTTTCAGCTTACGTGTCCAAGATATGAGTATGATTTACCGATCTTTGGCATGTTTGAACTAAACAAAAATAATTTACTATATATGACCTGATTTACAATAGATACCACTTCTGTCAAGCATTTGTGATATGATTTACGAAAAAGGACCACTGTTAAAAAACCTTTGAAAAAATTGGTGTTTACATATACATAGAAGCCAGTTCAATAATTAATAGTTGTACATATACATACTCAGCTATATGTATACAAAGGTGTGTTTTAACAGCTATCTTTTTCATAAATCATGTCACAAATGTTTTTCCCTTTTGCAAATAAGGTCACAATTCTATATATATATATATAATTATGACAAATTTGGCTAATTAGATGACGTTGTTTCCGTATTAACTTTAGTACATTCAGAATTGGAAAAATTCCGTATGATATTTTTAGCTCACACGTAACAGTGCAGTGTCTTCACAGAAAATGACTTGTTTCTTTCAAAGAGGATATACAATAATTTGATATCTGTCTTGTCTTTACAGATATATAATGAAGGTACCTATATGACCTATGTGCTATTACTTTTCTGATCAAACAATTGTGATTCTGATAGCTGTGTAAAAATCACAATGAAAAAACTTGTGTTTGTGTGCTTCTTAAGTATATCGTGGCATGAAATGCTATATGCACTATACTTAAGAAGTTTGTGGATTATATTAACGTCGGATGTGGCATCATAAAGTGATCTTTTTTCCCTAGATTCCAAATGTTCTTAACCCTCAGTGAACTGATGACTTAAAAGTTAACAAATATGATGTATATATATAGTACGATATACAGCATTCATGTACATTTTACTGTGCATGTTTGACCACAAATATTTTGCATAGGCTCACACAAATGAATTCATGGCTAATCAAGTGAGATTATCATCATTAGAGCATGCCTCTTATTATATCAATCATCACTATCATTGCAGTCCAAAGCAAAGCTAAGGTTGATATTTCAGGCTTATGACTTAAAATAGAATTTGTCATTTCAATCTGTTGCCAGAATCTCATCAAGTAAGTTATTTAGTTCCCACATAATACCAAAAACTGGTCTTACTTAATATGTAGATTAAAGTCAACTAGAAGCCAAAAGTACTCTTCTTTAGTTTAGATTCCCAAATAACTAACCCTAATTGAAATGAGGGAGGTAAAAATACTAATATGATGTAAATAACTAGTTAATTACGTGAAATAGTCATGTGACATTGTATTGTACATCAATTGACCACATGAATTTGGACTATAATAGGCCACAAAGAATTCATATTAATCAATGTGGTTGTATCATGCACACTGAGCATGTCAAATTCATATCAATCTTGAGTTATCAGTCAGTATTGTTCTTTTCAGCAACTTAATGACTAAGGGCTGCCTCATATTGAATGGCAACTGTAGTAATGAATTTAGTTGTAAAATGACAACATTCTTTGTTTCAGTGTGGCTATAAAATAAGTACATTAATATGTACAGCAAAAGCAAAAAAAACCATAAGTCCACCACATGATTTACCATTGTCTTTAACAATATATAGTTATATGATAAGCCCAATAATTTGTTACCACCATGATCTAACTCAGTATGTATACAGCTAAATAGAAGCCAAAAGTACTCTTGGTAGTTTAAAGTCCATAAGTAATTACAGTGCGATGAAGATACTGTTTCAGTAATTGTTAAGTAAATTACTTTAAGTAAGATGTTTATTTCAGTATAAATGTGTATTGCTAATCAGCTTTTAGTGAAGTTTTCATAGTTACTATAGCAAAGTAAGAAATTTGTCATTGGGCATTTTAGTTAGCTTTACAGGGTTACATTAGTTTTGGCCTTTTGATGAAAATTTGGTTTCGCTATCCATATTACTAAAACTTACTGTGTAGATCTCATGTTAAAATTAAAAATGCTTTTTTTCAGTGTATAGTGTATGGCATATGGTCGTCTATCAGTATAGCTATTACCAGTCTAACTACTAGTTATTGAATAGCAAAAAATTAAATGCACAAACTATGTTTAGACTCAAGTAATATAAGAATTATTGCCCACATACTTGTTAGCAATAAAAATGAATATACCCTTGTTATATTGGTGTTTAAAATATCTTAAGCTGTATTATATATCATTAACATTAAATAACTACTAAAAATTGACTACAAACTACAACCTTATTGTGCATATTGGCAACAAAGGCAATAGCTTTTTAATGCAATCAATAGTACATGTATATATTTGACACACACAATATTGTGTTATGTTGTTACTATAATCATTCTATGGTTAGATAACTCTCCTCAAGTGTAAAGTCAGTTTTAAATAATTCGTTTTTTTGTAAGACTATTCACAAAATAATACAAATCTCTCTGCTATCAATTGTGGACCTTGCATGGCCTACTTAAGCATGCTTACGATTATTTCTAGTATTACCATTTTCTTTTTTTATATAGGCACAAGTTATCTCAGAACAGGTAAGCAGCAAAAAACTACACCAGCCATGCACAATTCAAAGTTATTATGTACATTTTTTGTTACATTATATTTTCAATATAATATCATTTATATAACTATATGTGTATAGCAAGAGTATTACCTTTTCGAAACAGATTTAACATATCCTCCACAGCAGCAATTACTTATTACAGCAAGGATGCCTTTCTCAGGAGGAATGCAAAAGTATGCAATGAATATATTCATGAGTCTATTATTCCTTACTGGTAAACAGATGCTTCCCCATATTATCTTACTAGTTCAAAGCAACACTACTCTTCCTGTTGCCCAGTCTGTTCTGTCATGCAGCTGGAATCTGTGAGTAATGTTTTTATAATTTGAGACACATAAATTATAGTATTTTTAGTTTAGTCAAATATATTTTTGGTAGCAGTCAGGAGCAACCACTTACTTAGATGAAGGGACTGTCATTCATCCTACAAGCAACTCACTACTTGACAATTCCATTGTGCTAACATTCATATGTTTCTTTCTTGGGAGTTGGTACTCCCTTCTGTGTACCATACCAGCTATTATATTTGCCATAAAAGTGAGTTAGTAGGTTTTTTAAATAGGGAATATTTTAAAATAACATATATCTTTTAAACATAATATATAATAGATATTATATATATATATATATATATATATATAAATATATTGCTATAAAAATAATATGTCATTTTAACAACTAATTTGTAGTTTCGCACGCATGGGATGGATTACTATGTATTGTAGAAATTTAAAAGCAAATTACCTCATTGCATAATTTGTTGGTATGGTACAAGTACAACATACCAACAAATTACATAGTGAGGGCAATTCACATTGAATTCTATATTCTGTAGTAATCCATGTAAACTACAATTAATTGTTAAAATGACATATGAATTTTCCACAATGATATATATATAATATATATATATAGATATACATATATATAGGCTCAGTGATGCTGAGGCACATGTGTATCTAGAAGGTGCTCAATCTAAGCTAAGGTTGCCTTAATCCTAAATGCTGTTTCTTTTTTGTCATGGTTCCGGATGTAGCAATTGTTATTTTTCATTATAGGATGCTTCAGTATCTTCTGAACCTGAGTGGAAAGCCTTGGTTTATTACAGTTAACTCCAATTATTATTATTATTATTTATACTCATTAATGGTTGCTTTTTATACTTATTGTATATTCTTGTATTGCTATAATATTTTACTACACAATTATTATTAAAGCCCACATTCTTCTGAGTATTTCATACGCTACAAATAAAATTATAGATATGTTTTGAACATTGACAATATGCAATATTAGTACATTTGTGTACCTTTAATTTATACTTATTAATAGCTCTGTTTGTAGTGTTCAGGATAATAAATCATTGCAAAATCAGAATATACTAATGAAAAAACAAAGCAATCTTGTATGTGATATCTAAAGCTAGAGTTACAACTTAAAACATCCATTAATTTCCCAATTAAACAAATTGTCTTGTTTTAATTATGCTGACAATGGCTGATTAAATTGGAAATACCTGCCAATTAAAACATACATATGCCTACCATCAAACAAAAGTATTTATATTTTAGCCAACATATGGATACTACAACTTTATATATCTTTGGTGGCTCGTTTACACTTTTAATAAGCTATAACATCTAAACATTTCAAAAAAAGAAAACATTAGATATTTCGGTGTTTAAAATCATTTTGATAATAGTACTAATGTTAGTATTATTTTATTTATTGTAAAACCAATTCTACCAAATTAGTAATTGACATATTATAATGATGACCCCTTTTAATTTTATTTTACTTACCATTACATTCCAAATTTAAATTTAAAGAGAGAAAAAAGGTTTTTATATTTAGTTATTTTAGTGCAAATAACTTAAATGCAATATGGCCCAGTATAGTATGACCTAAACTGAATTCAACAAATTGGTCATAATATATATTGAGAATCACTTCAATCCAAAAACAATAGTAAGGATATCAAACAATGTATCGTCAATTGCTTACTATAGTATCAGATGTCCTAATTTAAAATATATTTAAATAATATATGTGTTTATTTATTTTATTATTGAATTTTTGTTTTTGGTAACTTATTATAACAGGCCCAACAGAAAAACAAATATGAAATTACTAAAGATATATGTATTGAATAGTGAAAATAATATCAGAAATTTACTGCAAATACAGTTATGTACATTATGAAGTATGTGTTGACTGTATTTTAATAATAAGACAGCTTGTTCAGTATAGTATGTTACTGATTGTTCGGACGAATAGCAATATAGATAACAGATAAATTACATATGATAGAAACTGGTTTTAGTGTTCATTGTTCAAGTTCAATGGATATTGATCAAGACTGGATATATATATATCATGTGAAGCTGTCACCTAAAAATGTAATGTTCTAAAAGGTTATATATACTAGACTGTAGTATCTACACAAAAAAGTAACAGGGAACTTTTGTGCAGGATCCGCAAACGATCTAACCCTAAGTTGTTTAAATCAAGGATGTTATTGAATCAAAACAGCAATGTGTATGTAAACAATTTCTTTTCCTTTCTTTTGATTTATTTGGGAATATCTTATTAACAATATGCTATGGCACACCATCATTTAGTAATAAAAGTGTCTGCATACTGAATGGCACATCACTGTTACAAACAAAAAATTAACACTTACACTGCATCAGTGCACTGGTTAAGAGGCTTGTGCCTGCACACAATATAATGACACTACTAAATATAAATACAAACTCTCTAATAAAACTCGCCACAGTATAACCTTAATTGAATCGAACATAGTACGTGGAGTGTTAACATATCCATAATATCTCCGTTTTTTTTTTTAACAAAATGTTACGTTTGTAAAGTTTGTGTTGAAATAATAGATCTTCTAAAGGCTCTGAAACACTAGACACCGAGCTTTTTGGTCTAGAAATAAAAAATGTAACTGGGCTTTTTGCCTCATCATATTTTTTACTTATTTACATTTATTTTTATTTAAAAAACCAAATACTTGGGGGGTGTAACTGCAACCCTCTATCAAACTTCTATATCTACATAGGTTATGTCAATCAAACTGAAAACATATCAGATGAAATAACCGATAATCATATAGGGCAATGTAACTCCAAATACAGGGTTACACAGACATCACTGTGCATGTGTAGTTACTCTTTTTAAATAATAAAGATCTGGGATGAATGAACGAAGGGATGGAAGATGAACATATTTTGATGCCATAGAAATTAAACACTTTCAAAAGTTGTCATGTGTCCTTTTTTTAATTACATTAAACCAGCACTTACTCAAATTACTGTAGTACGTATTTTAATTATTTAAAATATATCTATTTGGGGCTGTTAGTTATAAATTATAATGCCTTTGTCAATTACTAATTACATACATTTTATATTGTTACGAGGATACTATAGTTTAGACCAAGTCTAACAGGATCTTCTACTTGAGGTTCCTAGAAAATAATGCAACAAATAAAAATAAAATTATTCAAGAAGTTGATATATAATAATTCTGCAGCTTTTATTAATTCTATCTAATCAAACATCCGTGATGAGAAATGAATGAAGTGTTTTCTTTTCATATAGCATGATTTCCATTAATTGTCACGTTGTATTGTCACAATTATAAAATAGTAGTCATAGCTTAATTTTACATAAAATAAATCAACGTTCAATGAGTATCATCCAAATCACAATGAACCCTATCTCTATTACGGTCTTGTCTATATTATGTGCGTTTTAACTTTCGAATGTTAGAAGCGGGTTAAAATTATACGTATATTTGTCTAAGAAATGGCTACTAGATCAGACAATATAGAGTAGGAAATGTACCTCAAAAAAGGACTCTAGATATAATGCTTAAAATTATATAAATGTTGAGTCCTATACTAGCTAATTGGTCAGGGAGAGCACAGAATCGCTGACAGATTTGATAGTTGTAATAATAGTGGAGTACGGAACTTACAATGCTACTCTTGTTTATATAGAAATGAAATGGAAGAGGATCCTTATGAAAAGTAATATTAAATATTAATCAAGTGAAAGTATGTCAATAATTCTAATTTTGTTTTTAATTTTACTAGGATAATCAACACTATATCATATATACTTTTCATTTTAATTCGGTTTTGAATTAGAAGAGAATGTGATTATTATGTTAAGTTTCAAATGTTTGTATAAATGAACAAACAACCAAAATTGTATTTTTCTGACAGAAAAAACCATATTTATCATCTCCAGTTGGAGTTCGTAAATGAAGTGTCATTGGAGTATTTGGCAAAATAGTAACCTATAATGTATGGAGAAAATGTTAATGGGTCATAATAAAACGTTAACGCTGGAATGGGTAGGACAGCGAACATGTGTATGCTGAAAAATAGACTGAGTAATGGGAAGTAAATGTAGAGATCAATACTTATTTCCATGTTTTAAGTGTAAGTGCTGATAATAGTGTAATAATATAGCTGTAATAGAATTATGTTTATTCTACAAATTGTCATTTTATCTCTATATAATAATATAACAATGACAATGAATGTGTAAAATGATTGGTTGATTTAACCAATAAATGCTGATGTACACAACTATTGGATCAGAAAAGACGTATAATAAAAGTGTTACTATTTATGTAGCACAAAAACAATCAATTTATGATTCATTAACAATTGCATAATGTTATGTTTACTTTTTGGCAATCAAACCATGTAGAGCAATGTGTAGTTAAAATCAAAAACTATTCAATGTTTTATTTTTCTTCTTTCCGTTAGCGGTTGTGACAGTAGCAGTGTGCCAAATGTTACAATGCTATTGCTATACTAGTGTGGGAAGACGTACACAATATGGAGCTACTGTACAATATAACTGTAGTATGGATATATAAATAAGAAATCGTACTATACCATGTCCACTGAATGAACATGGCCACAACTTTAACTTACCCTTAGTAGAATGTGGTGATCTTGGGCACCAGTCAAATGCATATACAATAGCAAGATATCACATATGGTTCTATCGTGATAGTTAGACGTGTGATATTTGATATGACTTCAAGGCCAATACAAGCCACTTGTTCAAAGATAATGGTAAGGAGTAGTGAGATTACCATTATGTTTGGGTATTAACTGTCTGATCCTGTAAGACTCTAATAATGGCCGTGAAACAGTAGTAAATTAGTATTGTGACTAGTGTGTCACATGCAATCCTGGGTATGAACTATCAGGTAATTCTGTACTTGTATGTCACGCTAAGATGTTATACATAATATATAAAGCCTAAACATTTAATGTCCATCGATAGAAAAGTTTCAATTACCTCATTATTATTGCTGACAATAAATGTCACGTGGCTGCTGTGCGTTAATAATTCAGAGTTATGAACTCTGATTTAAAAGTAGGGTGGATCTCCAGAAAAAAGAAATGATGCTCTTACGAAAAAAAAGCTTTCATCGTGTGCTTTTAATAAATAAGTAATAGTTTCAAGTTGAGCCTCTGTTCTGATTTTGTTGAATTTATATATATTTATAGGTGAGGAGGTAAAGTAGGGATGATTACAAGTGGTAACTAGCTAGGCAAATTAGGAGGGATGTTGTATCTAAATCTTGAAATACCAGCTATTTGTTCAGGGAGTTAACAAACTTCAAATCAGATATATAATTAAAAATTTGAATGATGGAACTTACCAAGCAACTATTGGTTTGGAAAACAATAGGAGCAGGATCATACATGAGGTTACTATAAGTAATGGAAGGTTTTTACATTAATGTGTGATCTTTGGTTCATTTAACAGGATATATACACAAGAACTGATTAACTTTACTGAAAGGGGTATGTAAATTGCATTCTATCTGGATTTTTTTATTAGGTCCGAAACGTCGTAACAGACAATCTACTAATCAGGATCAATAAATTTGTCATCAGCTGTCGGTGTTCGTTTAAAGGAAGTGTTATGGGTTTATTAGCAGTAACAATGCAATGCCAGTGATTTGGTACAGGAAAGTGTTAATAATAAAATTGTTGAGTAGTATGCTAGGACACAGCGAATCAATCTACAGAAATAATTTTCTGCAATGAGACTAGCCATTCATAATTATATATTACATGCTGAGGCCTGATATCTGTAAGTTATTACATTAAATAATTAGAGTTAACAGCTTTCACACAAAGCTTACTCTTTGTGCATTGAACTAATTTGTGGTATGTATATACAGCTTATTATTGTGTGTGGGATGTCCACATCAGTCACTGATATGGTTTGCCACTCGTGGTTGATGGAGATACAGAATATGGAGCTACAGTTCAGTATAGCTGCACAAGGGGTATATACCTATAGGAGATAGTACTATAACATGTCCATTTAATGATCATGGCCTACACCCATCGCTAACATGTGCCCCTGTGGACTTGGTGATCCTGAACACTAGTGAATGGACTAGCAAACAGTACCACATTCACATATGGTTCATCAGTGGTATATTCATGTGATGTTGGGTATAGCCTTTTTGGAAATGAAACAGCAGTATGTCAGGCAAATGGTCAGTGGAATGCTAGTTTGCCAACCTGTAACACAGTGAACTGTGGAAATCCTGGAAGTCCTAGTAAGGGACACTTAATGGAGACAACTTCAACTATTCTTCAATTGTCACCTACCTATGTGACGATGGATTTGCTCTTCATGGAAGTAAAAACTCTTACATGTCTCACAAATGGAACATGGAGTGGCTCTGTACCTATTTGTAATCCTATAAATTGTAGTGACCCTGGAGTTCCTTTAAATGGTCATCGCATTGGTGAAAACTTTACTTTTAGCTCTTCTGTCATGTATATGTGTTCAACAGGTTATAATCTCATTGGACATAGTGCTTTAACATGTAAAGGTAATGGCTCCTGGGATGGACCAGTTCCTACATGTGAAACAGTAACTTGCAGTAATCCTGATATTCCAAGTAATGGTCACAAAATAGGCAAAGTTACTCATATAACTCAAGTGTTTTCTTCTACTGCAATACTGGTTATAATTTAATGGGAAGCAATAGACTTATCTGTTTAGCCCAATGGTTCGTGGGACGTAAACATTCCTGTTTGTGACATAGTTAATTGTGGCAATCCAGGAACTTTTAACAATGGACAGATTAATGACTTCAATACACATATGGCTCACAACTCACCTTCATCTGCAATAATGGCTATACACTACAAGGAGCATCATCAATAACTTGTCTATCATCGGGACAATGGAGTGAAACTGTTCCCATATGTGTATCTGACTGCATTGACCCAGGTATACCAGATCATGGATCACGTAGTCCTGTATATGGACCTTATAATAATGGTACTACAGTGAGTTTTCTGTGTGATGATGGCTACAAACTAATAATGTATCCAGTATAATGTGTGTGTCAGGGACAATGGAATGGAAATGTGCCACAATGTATAAGTGAGTTATGTATAAATTATTTTGTTCATAAATTTGTGAGAGTGATATTCATGTTTCTGCCAAAATGGTAATGATTACTGTTCTGAATGTATTCATAAGTCAAAAAATCTTATTTGGAGTAACAAAATATATTCACACTTGCTAGTTTGGTCAATTAGTCATCACATGTCAATCACTTGCATGACTGACAAGCTCTAGTTTTGAAATTTTAAAAAATGATATTTGTTATTAATTAACTTGATATGAAAAAAACTTCAATGACTTTTTTCATAATATACAACAGGTTCTATACAACTAACCAGTCTGATAATACAAATACTGAAACTGTTATATACTCTTCTACACCTGCACCATCAGGTCAACCTAATGATAAAGAAACAAACAATAAAGGAATAATGATAGGGTTACTGTGGGTGTGTCTCTTATTTTTGTAATACTCATTATAATCATAATAATATTGGTTACACTTTTTGTTTGGAGATTACATCATCGTACTGGCAAAATGATAGTAAATCCCAGGGATAGTGGTCAGGAGATGTCTGCCATTACAAATCCAATGAGTAAGTGCTTTGTTAACATTTATTTAAAAACTTAAACATTTTAAATTTATTATTACATTTGCATCCAATCCTTGTATTTTTAGTGAATATGTATTAATGGTGACCTGATTTGTAAAATGGGATCTTCTGTCAAAACATTTGTGACTTGACCTTTGAACAACTACTGTTAAAACATCTCAAACATCTCAGTTTGTATATATACAGTTGGTAACATAAGCATAACTATTCTACATGTATGCCAAATGTTTTTTGTTATGTTTTAACAGTATGTTTTTCACAAACAGGTCACAAATGTGCGACAGAAGTGGTCCTTTTTGCAAATTTGGTCATAGTTAAGTTAGAAAACTATAGATTTACATAAATGAAAATATCATTAACCATACATTTCACATTTTAGTGTTTATCTCAGACTTATATGGTTTAGCTATTCCAAATTTTTTGAGGAAAGTACACCAAATGAAGTACCACTACATGACCCAATAACATCCAAGTCACATCCTGGAAACATAAATGAAGATGATATTTATACAGCTTTAGAAGATATACAGTCTACTGAAAATGGGATTATATGAAACAAGAGGATAATGACAATGTTATTGAAGGAGAACTCCCCCCCACCACTATACTTCACATTGGATCAAGTGAATAATGGATTTGATGCACTTTCTTATGATTACAAGTTTTTTCATTAATTAAATTTTTATTTTCTAGTGTTTGACTACAGAGAGTACATCTATTGAAGGAGGTATACCTCAGCCACTGTATTTTACACTAGAGAAAGACACTGCCCAATCCACAACCTGTGTACTTCACTTTAGAGAGAGTTAGTAATTTTTTAAAATTGAAATAAATACCATTTATGTTTGCATAGACTTCAAATGAGGAAAAATATCACTACTAATACTACTTTATGTCAGGCTCAGCAACTGATTTATTTTACTCTTGAACCAGTTAGTTTGCTATACCTTTAATATAAGTTACTTCTTTCTATATAGTCTGATCATAGAAGTAGTAATGAAGGTGTTAATAATCAACAACGATATTTCACTTTGAATCAGGTAATACAAATTAAAATTTTATTAAGAACAAAAAAATTAGCTTTATTTTAAAAGTTGTTTTATTCTACAATCTCAATGTTCTATAGCCTGGAGTAGAACTTGTGATAAAGGTGGTAATAACCGAACAACACTATTTCACTTTGGATCAAGTAAATATGACTATACTAACTATGATAGTTTAAAAAATCTAATAAATACACAATTAACAAAGCAATGTATAACATTGTTAATAATTATATTAATATAGACTAGACATGGTACTGATATTAATGAAGATGGTATTAACCAATCACACTTTACTTCACTTTGGATCAGGTAAGACTATACTAACTATGATAGTTTTAAATCAGAAAAATTATACTTTGTCAATATAGACTGGACATAGAACTGGTGATCAAAGTGATGTCAACCATTCTTCACATTTCACCTTGAATCAGGTAACACTCAGAAGCAGCTTTGTATTATAAACAGTGGAAAATTAAGCTTTGAATGAGAGTCTTATATTACTCATAGGTTGGCAAAAGAAAGACTATGATCTATCAACAACCTGGTGAGAATGAAGATGAGTTATATGGTCAGATCAAGAAGTCAACCTGTGGCATCTCTTAGCCATAATGATCTACAGTATGTAGTAATCATAGTACAATAGACTTGTATACCTAATAATAGTTACATATTAGAAAATGATCACCTTAATATATAATAATATTGTAAATTTCATTATTTACATATTACACAATAGACTTGGTGATGCTATTGGTTCTGGTCAATTTGGTAATGTTCAAAAAGCTGTGTGGCAAAAGAGTAATGGAGAGAGCATAGAAGTAGCTGTAAAGACATTACAAGAAGGATCTTCTGAAAAGGAAAAATAAAGTTTTCTCCAAGAGGCTGTGATAATGAGTCAATTTAATCATGCTAATGTCATCAAGTTATATGGAGTGGTTGCTGATGATAATTTAGTTAGTCACTAACTCAATAATAATTAATAGGATGTATAATTATTATGATATATTTTTTGTTGTAGCCTATGATAGTAGTAGAATATATGCCTAAAGGAGATTTAAGAAGTGTTTGTATACAAGTTTAGACCAGAGTAAGCACATTAGGTATTAAAGTATGGAATTTATAACAAATGTCAATACTCCTTTTAGTCCTGGAGAGTTGGCTAATTCTGATGTTCCTATGCTTTTGTTGAGTTTCTCTCGACAAATATGTTTGGGAATGACTTACTTGTCTGGAAAAGGGTTTTGTTCATCGTGATCTAGCAGCTAGAAATATCTTGGTATCAGCTGATAATATTTGCAAGGTAATAAGACAAATGTCTGTCTAGAAAGTCATAGCCTTACAAAAAGTGAGGAACATGTAACCTCCTACTTATGAGGTAACACAGCTATCAGACACATAGTTTATGGATACGTGTCAAGTTATGAATATAGTTAACATTGTCTTGAATACAATTGACTCTATCCATGTAATATAATCCTCCAAACTTATGATTTTTAATGTATATATAGTTGCACACTTCTTCATCCTTTGCATGGCTCTGGACAGCAGTTTATTATCTTTCTCATTATTCTTTCATGTAGATAATTGACTTTGGTTTGTCACGTGACTTAGAGGATGAGAACTATTATGTCTCTCACAAAGTGCTATGATCCCTGGTAAATGGACTGCTCCAGAAGCTCTTAACTATAGAAAGTATTCTACAGCAAGTGATGTCTGGAGTTATGGATGTTTACTCTATGAGATATGGAGTCTGGGACATAAACCTTATGAGATGTTTAGCAACATTCAGGTACATATAATATATTGTTGTAATAATGTGTGATATCTGTTAAAATAAACAGGCTCAGGAAAAAATATGCAGTGGCTATCGTCTGCCTCCACCTTCTGGTTGCTCTAAGACTATCTATAACATCATGATGTCATGCTGGTAATATTGAACAGTACATTGTATTATTTTATTTTCAAGACTGTTTTATTTCTTAGGAATCCTAACAGTAAAGAACGTCCTACTTTCAATGACATTATGTTACTTCTTTTGCAAAATGATAAGACACTTCTTGCTATACCAGAAGATGCTCTTTCTACTCATCCTCAGGCTGGTGTACTTGGAGCTACATTAAAAGCTGGAGACCAAATGTACATGTATATACAGAGCAAGTACATGGATATCATGGACACTGCTTTGTAAACAAATAATTCTAGCATTAAATATAAATCTTTTACTATATAACTATATATTTCATTGTATTTTTAGTTTTGAGAAGCAATCGTATGAAGATGTATACAATTGTATTATGGTAATTATAATTTTTATTTGTGTATCAATGCATGCTTCAAAATAATGTTGAAGTATGATACTCAACAATTTCTTTATTGCATAGTAGATATATATATATTTCTTTATTGTATAGTAGATATATTTGTCTGTATTTCATACAATGGATAAAACAAATTTGGGGTGTTTCTTGGTGTAACTTCACTCTGATGACATCATCATTAAATGACAGGTAGTGATGTCATCATATTGATGACATCATCTAAATCCATCACCTACACCCTAAACCAAACCTTATGACACATAGTGATGTCATCATCATAGTACAAGTTACATCATTATAGAAGTTACACCAAGATGGACCCCAAATTTGGCTATATAATTAGCACCTTTTTATGTTAGTATTGTTGCTGCCTTTGAATGTGAGCTGTCCTAGGTAACAATAATGTCCTTATTACAATGTGGACATAATATCACTCATAACAAGACAGACTTGTAAAGTAGGTGGGCATGAACACATCGGTAATGACACATTGAAAATCTTTATTCTGGAGGATGGTGGCAACTCAAAATTAAGCTCAGAGAAAACAGTATTAGTGTGTCAAAATATTACAAAATTAAGTATCATTCTATATGTTCAGAAGCTTTTTTGGAGATTAATGACACACATTGATATTTATTCCAAATTGTGTCCACTGGGAATGAGACTTTGAACTTTAAACTTTGAACTTTAATGACTCTAGACACCCACCCACTAAACTATAGGAAATTACCATTGAAGACTTATTAAATGGCTGGAAAAGTAAGTTACTATTGTTAATGGCTGGAAAAGTAAGTTACTATTGTGAAATGATGCAATATCATTATTTGGCAAACTTCATGTAGTGCGTCATCAACTCTTGTAATGTTTATTAGTATTAATGCAGGACTTATACCTCTACTTATCTCAAATGCCAGAAGAGAATATTATAGTCTGTCCAGGTTGCACTTCTTTTGAAGATATTGGATTCTTTGCATATAGTGTTTGTAAGATTTATTAATACAAATACAAGCACCTAATGGAGCTGATGATATTGATGACAGTATATTTGGTAAACAAGCACGATTGTAGATTTGGGTATACCACACTTGTCTTTTAATAAATAATTATTCATAGCAAAATATACATTATTGCACATGCACAGAAGCTGTTGTTGTTATTGTTACTAATATTTAGTTCCACACAATGCTTTCTTGAATATGAATGGTCATGAGATGAATGCTTGTAACTGAGGGAACTAGTATGGTGAGCAAAGCACATGGAAGGTGAATATTACCCAAATCAATTTGAAGTTTTTCAACTGCTTTTTGGTCTGGCTGGCATAAATCTGTTGGTCTAGGGTCGAATTTGAGGGGAATTTTGGGGGCATCTAGGACTTTTACTGGGACAATAGTTTGTTGATGTTCTCTGATGGCGGTTACATGAATCTGATCGAGATTTTCTTGCTGGATTTATTCCATGCTGTAGTTTCTCTATACAGGTCAGGTAGTCTGGAAGGAATCCTTGCTCACAAAAGTTGAGGAAAGTATAATAAAGAGCAGCTATGTGTTTACATGATGCAGTTGGGCCTTTTCCTTTGGGACAGCACTCCCAGTATATCAATGGAGTCAGTACTTAAGGACATACACAATTTGTAAACCCAGTCCTTTCTCATTCCTGGAAGGCAATTGGCTCTTATGAATAGCTTAGCTTCATCAGATGATACTTCAACTGACTGTACATGCCCACATCGAAAGAGGTTTAGGGCAGATTGATTATGTGTTACATAAATCAACCTATAATGTCTACTGTTTTTGTCTCTTAGCTGCATGTTGTTTGACTGTGGCAATGTGCCAAATGTAACAAATGCTATTGCCACACTAATTGATGGAAATATACACAAGGGTATATGCCTATAGGAAACAGTATCATAACTTGTCCACTGAGTGGATCATGGCCTACACTTTAACTTGTACCTTAGTAGAATACGGTGATCCTGGGGCACCAGTTAATGGACATACAATGAGCAATGATTTTACATATGGTTTTTACAGTGAAGTTTTTCATGTGATACTGGATATGAGCCTCAAGGGAATAAAAATAGCACTATGTCAGGTAAATGGTCAATTGAATGTCACAACATCACACTTGTGTAATAGTTACTTGTGGTGATCCAGGAACTATTAATAATGGACATAACATGGATTAAATGTCATGAATATATGGCTCGCAAATCACCTTCTCTTTTAACGAAGGCTATATGATTTTATCTAATATTACTCTAGAGTGTCTATCGAATGGATCCATTACCTATTGTACCATTGTTACCTGTGGAGATCCAGAGCTAATGGCTTTACTCATGGAAATAGCTTCAAGTTTCATGATGGACCTTATAATAATGGTACTACAGTGGGTTTTCTGTTAATGATGGCTACAAACTTAATGTTCATTCCCAGTATAATGTGTATGTCAGGACAATGGAATGTTTTAGGTGCCACAATGTAAAGGTAAATTTTTTTATTGAATGCAACTGCAATTTTATATACGTGTGCATGTTGTGTCAAACTGTCCATCTACATGCATCTAATCCGAAAATGATGAAGAAACTCATTTGTTTAATAAAAATTGTATTTTCTGCATATACAATTTTTATAGAGATTAATTCTTTCACAACAATCTTCACATCAATAGTGATGAATACTAATACAGGTATTATTTTAAAAAGTACATATTACATTGCTAAAATTTCTTTAAACATTTTACCTCTGAAACTACTTTAACAGAGAACATTTTCTCTGATACTAGATTAACAATTGTTGTTAGTTTAGCATTGATACTGAGTATTACTATTATTGTGATCATAAGTTTAGTCCTTGACTGTTGTCATTGTACATAAGAAAAATCAAATAACTATAAAATTAAGTAAGAAATAGAAGATTTTCAAACAAGCATTTAAATTTTTTTGCAGAAGATATTGCTATGACTATTAGTCCATATTATGTAACAATGAGTTCACCTTCCAGATTGTGAGTTTGCTACATTGTTCTAAAAATCTTAATACTCAATTGTAATAGAAACATGGTCTCTGAACCAATGTATGAGAGTACTGTGACTGAAACATATGAGGATTATGATATACGAGTAGTTAGTACTACTGATATACCAATGTTTCAGCTTATGCTGCTTATACATATTTGAACCATAAATAATTTTTTCTATACTTTGTCATTGTGTCTCCTTAGTATTATCATTTTTATAACTAGGCTCAATATAATAATTGTAGCAACTTTCTCATAACTTTCTATTTGACATGTATAATTATGTTACATTAAAAGCTAACATTATGAAACATACATTTATATATTGAATCAATTCAATTTAGTTCAAATTAGTATATAATTACATAAGTGTTTTCATATCAATACCAGACCACACTTGCAAAATAGGAGATATTATGTGTATACTTTGAACTAATTTAGGGTTTTAAAACCAAGAAAGATACTGTTATCCGAATGTTAAGGTACCAGCTGTTAATTTAATTTTATTTCCCATTTATATTTACTAACACTCTCTACATGCATACTATATGAATCTCCACTTACATTTAACTTCATACTACAGTTAGTTTCATAGCTGACACAATGCCAGTTTGTCTCTGGACTCCAGCATAATGACAATGATATTATGTAATATTATTTGAGATGTTACAACTTCAAAATCTCTGATAATTACAAGTGCACAGCAGACGTTTAAAATTGATATTCTTGTCTTACTAAGTATATTATTCCATTTAGCTATATATTTATATAAATTTTGTTACTCTTGTATTACTCTGCCAAGATCTCATTTAAGAACAATATAAATAACATGTTATTCATTAGCTATATAGTCTAGTTGGGAACATACAGTATTCACTAGTTGTCGCATAAATGTCACATATTCATACAGAGGTTTTGGTCTTTAAATTTATTTAGCATCAATATTAGTAGATTTTATTACACAATTGACACTGTCTGGTTAGTATGATTGTTATTTTTCAAAAGTAATCAATATCATAATAATTTATATACAAATAATTATAAGTAATGATAACATTTTTAAATAGGATTTTTAGAAATCATTATTATACTGTGCCTTCACCAGAAAATCATAGATAACATTTTCTCAAAACTGAATTGGTAGTAGTTTAGTAGTTTAGTAGAAACATTTGGTGTTTTCTGTTATAGAATTTACAGTTTTTGTCTAGAACTCTAACACAATCACATTAGAAATCAAGCCTCACAATCAATTTATGAGAATAATTAGATTTAAAAATAACAGTAGTCAGTATACTAATGAGGTACTAATGATGTACTACATCTAGTTTTTGCTGCTATAGCACACAAGATAGATATGGTACATCATTAGTGTGATAACTTTGGTTATAACTTTATTATTCTGAACAAAACAATAACTCGACTTACATAAATAGAGAAACTATCAAAAAACACATTACATCATTACAAAACACATTACATCACTAAATAAACAATGCATGTATAGAGTTACTACATTCCTCCACCTTAGCTTCTTCAGTATATGATAGGGGTGATTAAAACGGTCAGGTGGATTACGTATTCGAAGTTGATCGGCGCAACAATCCTTCCGAATTACTTCCAGTTGAGTGTTCCCCATGGTGAGGTGTGGGTTCTGATGGTGTGGCAGATGATTCTACAATACTGAATGGTACAGAGTCATATACTTCAGGTTCCACATGTTTCGTCCTGGTGTTGATCAACATTATTAGGTAAAGATGATAAGGATTTTTGTCTTACGAATATGGTCAACATGACGGTAAGTTTCAATACCATTAGACAATTTTATGAGATAGGATAAAGTGGACCAGTTGATCGGATAAATTTCCCCTCTAAGCCACTTAGGATTAGATATCTGAATTTTAGCCAAAATTTTATCTCCTTGTGCAAACATTCTCAATGTTTTACTGTTATCGTGGTTTTCCTTTTGTTTCCTCTGAGATCTTTCAACCCTCCCACTAACATCAGGAATAGAAATCCAAACAACATCTAGGTCGTCGATTAATCAATAATTCTGCTGGTGAAACACCAGTGGTTGTATGTGGCATAATCCGGTACTTAAACAAAAACTTAGAGAGCTTATCTTGAATGGTTTTTCCTTCCGTACATTTTAGTCCTCGCTTAACAGTTTGTACCGCCCTCTCTACTAGCCCATTTGAAGAGGATGATATGGAGGTGTAGTCACATGTTTGATGCCATTTGCTTCCATAATTCCTAAATTCCTGAACTGATATAATGAAGGCCGTTATCTGTCACAACTTTGCGAGGTAGTCCATGAGTTGAAAATATGATTCGAAGTTTCTCAATAGTTTTGGCTGATGTTATTGACTGCATAATATGGGCTTCTATCCATTTCGAGTGAGCATCGACTAATATCAAAACATGTTGTCCCATAAATGGTCCTGCAAAATCTAAGTGCAGTCGACTCCAGGGCTGAGTAGGCCACTCCCAGGGATGCAAGGGTGCTACTGAGGGCAAAGGTTGTGAGCCTTGACAAACAGTACAGTCTTTCACCATGGCTTCAATCTCACTATCCATCTTTGGCCACCAACATATGATCGAGCTAAAGCCTTCATTTTATTTGAGCCTGGATGAGCTTGATGTAGTTCTTTCAGCACGTCACTTCGACATGTTTAGGTACGAGTATACGTGAACCCCATAGCACACAGCCATGAAAGAACACTTAATTCATTTCGTCTAGAGAAAAATGGTCGCATCTCTTCCTCATCAATGCTAACTGGCCATCCCAGACTGAATATATATCGCGGACTCTTGACACACTGCATCCTTATCTGTTAGTTCCTTGATGTTTATAGCACTTAAAGATGTTGTAGTTGACAGATGGTTAAACAAATTAATAAGATCACCTGGAAGACAGTCAGAGGTGGTTGTAACTGGTCTAGGTAATCGACTAAGACGCTCAGCATTGCTAAGGTCCTTTCCAGATTTGTAGCAATAGATAATGGTAGGCGCTTAAGGTAAGTGCCCATCTCTGTATTCTAGATGAAGCCATTTGAGGAATTTGCTTATTCTCACTAAACAAAAATGATAAGGGTTTATGGTCAGACTCAATAGTGAAATGGCTGCCAAACAGATAGTTTATGAAATTTCTAGTAACCAAAAACAATGGCCCATCCTTCTTTTTCTAACTGAGAATATTTCTTTTCAGCGACAGTTAAAGTTCGTGAAGCATAAGCTACTGGACGATCATGCCATCTTCCATAGTGTGTGATAGGATTGCACCTACCCCATAAGGTGACGCATCACAAGTCAGTACTAATGTTTTTGAATCATCATAGTGAACAAGCAATGAGTGTTTTTTTGTAACGCATTCTTCGCTATCTCAAATGCTGTAATCTTGCTTAGTATTCCAGGACCATCGTGACTGCTTGCGTAATAAGTCATACAAAGGGTTTGAACTGAGCTGCAAGGTTAGGTAAAACCGACCTAAGTATTGTGATAAGCCCAAAAATGATCTAAGCTCTGCCACATTCTTAGGTTTTTGGGGCTTCTTGAATAGCTTTAACTTTTTTCTGTTTGGGGTGGAGGTCCCCTTTCGTCAATGAGTGACCAAGATACTCCACGCTTGGTTTTAGAAAGAAACATTTAGACCTTTTTAAACGTAAGCCTGCAGCTAAAAGCTTACTTAAAACAACATCAAGATTTTGCAAATGGTCCTGCTTCTGTAGACCAGTGACTAAAATATCATCCAGGTATACTGAGAACTCCTTTGACAACTTTGTATAGGCTCTCCATGCACCTTTGAAAATGGCAGGTGCAGCTGCTACACCAAATGGCAATCGATTATATCTAAATAAAACCCTTGTGGGTGTTTATAGTTACATATTGTCGTGAGTCTTCATCAATTTGACCCTGGAGGTATGCTTGCGAGAGGTCTAACTTTGAGAAATACTTTCCCCCAGATAACCTGGAAAATATTCTTCTACTCTTGGGGAGAGGTATGAATCATTTGTGACACTTGATAATGGTTGACTTAAAGTCCCCACAAATTCTAACTGAGCCATCTTGTTTTTAGTACTGGTACTATAGGGGCTGCCCTTTAGAGAACTCTATAGGTAATATTATAACCCATGGTTACTAATCTCTCTAATTCAGTCTCTACTTTCTTTCTTAATAAAAATGGAACAGGTCTAGGCTTGAAAATCTAGAACAGCTTTGTCATCAACTCTGAGTTGAACTTTGACCCTTTTTAGGCAACCTAACCCTTCAGAGAATACAGGGGAGTGGTCTATCTAGGACTTCATTTAATGTTGTCTGAGGTGCTAGACTATGGATAGAGGCTAGTTTCACTTTGAGTTTACCCAACCAGTCCCTGCCCATGAGATTTGGGCCACCTCCATCACCACAAGGAGTGACAGACCCTCCTCTTGTGTATCATACTGTACATGTACATTAATAGTACCTAGTATGGGAATACACTCACCAGTGTAAGTCTTTAACTTGACTTTGACTCTTTAATAGGACTAACACTTTCAGCACATTTTCTTGTAAGTGGATTTGTTGATAACATTAGAGAGGCACCTGTGTCCAATTCCATTGGTACTAAAACATTGTTCAGTTTCACATGTATAATTAGTGGGTTTGATGAGCTACTTCTTGCTTAAACATAGCATATGACTCGTCCTCTAGGGACTCTTGAGTAACGTTTTTCCTCTGCAATACTTGATACGAAGTGAGTTTCGCTGGAGTTCTTGTGTTTGGTGTCTTGTTTGCTCTTCACTCGACACATCCTAGAAATATGTCCCCTTCTTTTACAATTATTGACAGTCGAAGTCTTTAACAGCGACAGATTGTGGGTGAGTGTTTACCTCCACATCTGTGACAGGTTTTCTAGTATAGGTGGGAGTAAATTTCGATCGTTGGTTATGTTCCTGAGAAGTGTAATTAAGTCCTTGACCTCGATTTTGAGTAGTATCTTGTATAGTACGATCTTTGGTCCCCTTTTCAGAGCAGCTTCTAGGGCTTGAGCTATGTCTAGAGCCTTTGTGAATGTGAGGATCATTTTCTGCGAGTAATCTCTTTTGAATGGCCTGCATGATTTACACACAGACTAACCTATCTCTTAACATCTCTTGAAGAGTGTCTTTGTAATCACAGTGCTCGGCTAATTGACGTAACGCTGCAATGTATGTCACGATCGATTCGTCCATTGCCCTGACTCGAGAATTGAACTTGTAATACCGCTGAACGATAACAGACGGTTTTGGATCATGAAAATCTTTGACTAGTTTCACCAGTTCATCATACGATTTGGAATCAGGAGCATCGTCTAACTAAGCTGCGTACAAGTTTGTACGTTTTCGGACCACAGCAGAGAGAATATAGCACGGCTTCTTGTTAGCATCTACCACGTCATTTGCGATGAAATACTGTTTTAGCCGTTCAACATACAGTGACCAAGTCCTCTGTACTTGCATCGTCGAATGGAGATACAACCAGAACCATGAAGAGCCATTTTGAGTGATTATCCCACCCCTCGTCACCAACTGGTGATAACTTCGTTATAACTTTATTATTCGAACAAAACATTAACTCGACTTAACATAAATAGAGAAACTATCAAAACACATTACATCATTACAAAACACATTACATCACTAAATAACAATGCATGTATAGTAGTTACTACAATTAGTACGTACGCGTCATTAGCATACCGACAACTGATATATTTTAAATCTAAGTATGCTCATACAGACTAGAGACATTTAATATCAGGAGTGTTGTTCCCCATTTGATAAGAACTCAACATATATAATTGGGTAATTATTGTCAGGTAAACATATGGGGCCCTTTGTTTCAAAATTAAAAATTTTTAAAAAAAAATTTCCTTACCCTTTTTTCCCTTTTGGTAAATTTTCCCCTTTTTAAATTCCCCGGGTTTTTGGGGGTTTAAAAGGGTTTTTTAAAAATTTTTAAAATTCCCTAAATTTAAAAAATTTAAAAATTTTTAAAATTTTTAAAAAAAATTTTTTAAAATTTGGGAAAAATTTTGGGCCCCAAAAAAAAAATTTCCCCAAAAAATTTTTAAAATTTTAAAATTTTTAAATTTCAATTTTTGGCCCACCCAAAATAATAAATTTTAAAAGGGCAGGGTTCCCCCCAAAAAAAAAAAAAAGGGGGGTTTAAAAGGTTTTTTTGGAACCCCGTTAAAAAATTTTTAAACCCAAAAAATTTTAAATTTCCTTTTTTTTGGGGGGTTTTTCCAAACCAAAGAACCTTTTTTTTTTTCCCCCGTTTTTTTAAAAGGGTTTAAAAAACCCCCTTTTTTTTTTTAAATTGGAAAAATTTAAAAAAAAATTTAAAAAAATTAACCAAAAAAAATTTTTTAAATTAAAATTAGGTATTAAAGGTTTTTTTTTTAAATTTTTCCAAACCGGGGAAATTTAAATTTGGGGGAAAATTAAAAAATTTTAAAATTTGGGAAATTTGGGAGGTTTTGGGGTTTTTAAAAATTTAAAATTTCAATTTTTTTTAAAAGGGATAAAAAACCCCAAAAAACCATTTTAATTTTTAAAAGGGGAAAAATTTTAAAAGGTTCCTTTTTTAAAAAAGGGAAAAAAAACCCAAAAGAAAGGGAAAAAATTTTTTAAGGGGGTTTTTGGGGTTTTGGGGCCCCTTTTTAAAAAGGAAAAAAAAAAAAATTTAAAAGTTTTTTTTAAAAAAGGCCCGGGGGAAAAAAAAGGTTTTAAACAAAATTTTAAACAAAAAAATTTTTTTAAAAAATTTAAATTAAAAAAAGGGAAAAACCCAATTTTAAATTTTAAAAGGGCTTTTTTTTTTTTGGGTTTTTTTTTTTGGGTTTTCCCCCCTTTTTTTAAAATTTTTTTAAAAAACCCTTTTAAAAAAAAAAAAAAGGGGGGGTTTTTTAAAAATTTTAAAAATTTTTCCCAAATTTGGAAAATTTTTTTAAAAAAGGTTCCAAAAAAAACCAAAATTTAAAATTTTTTTTTTTTTTTTTTGGGTTTGGGTTTTGGTTTGGGAAAAAAGGAATAAACCGGTTGGGAATTTATTGAAAAAAGGGTTCAATGGGGGGGAAAAAAAATTTTTAAAATTGGGGTTTTTTGGGGGTTTAATTTACAAATTTTGGGGGAAAATTTTTAAAATTTGGTTTTTTGGGGGAAAAAAAAAAAAAAATGTTATTAAAAAAGGGGAAAAAAAAAAAAATTTAAGGGTTTAATTTTTGGTTTAATTTTTTAAAAAATTTTTAAATTTTGGAAGGGTTTATTAAAAGGGAAAAAAAACGGGGGGGGGGGGGGGGGGGGGGGGGGGGGGGGGGGGGGGGGGGGGGGGGGGGGGGGGGGG
>NW_024533440.1:0-42500 GCF_016097555.1 Gigantopelta aegis | reverse complement strand
AACCTTAGCAGTCTGATAATACAAATACTGAAACTGTTATTTACTCTTCTACACCTGCACCATTCAGGTCAACTTAAATCTTAATGATAAAAAACAAAAAATAAAGGAATTAATGATAGGGGTGTATTGTGGGTGTGTCTTATTATTTTTATAATAATCATTATAATCATATAATATGGTTACACTTTTGGTTTGGAGAGTACATCATCGTTACTGGCAAAATGATAGTAAAAAAAAATCCAAGGATAGTGGTAGGAATGGTCTTGCCATTACAAATCCATTGAGTAAGTGCTTTGTTAACATTTCTTTCAATCTTAGACATTTTAATTTATTATTACCATTGGCATACAATCCTTGTATTTATAGGTAAACCATGTACTAATTATGTAAATTTAGAAAACTATAGATTGATATAAATGAAAATATCATTAAATGATTTTTAACAGTCCATACATTTGGCCTTTAGTAGTTTATCCCCAGACTGACTGATATGGACGTAGCTACTCCAAAATTTTTTGAGGAAAAATATCCATATGCGTCTGTACCGCAAGCCACCTACATAATCCAATAACATCCAAATCACATCTGGAAACTTAAATGAAGATGATATTTTATACGCTTTGGAAGATATAGAGTCTAATGAAAAGGGATTATATGAACAAGAGGATAATGATAATCTATTGAAGGAGAGCTCCAATCACACTATACTTCACATTTGGATCAAGTGCGTAGTAGGATTTGATTACAGTTTCTATTATTAGAAGTTTTACATTATTAAATTTTATTATCTAGTGTGTGAGTACAGAGAGTACATCTATTGAAGGAGGTATACCTCAGCCCACTGTATTTTATATTAGAGAACGACACTGCACTCCACAACCCTGTGTACTTCACTTTACTATAGAGAGTAAGTATTTTTAAAATTGAAATTAATATCCTTTATGTTTGCATAGACTTCAAACTGATGAAAATATGACTATACTAATACTACTTGATCTCAGACTCAGCAACTCTCGATTATTTTACTCTGAAACCAGTTAGTTTGCTATACCTTAATATAAGTTACTTCTCTCTATATAGTCTGATCATAGAAGTAGTAATGAAACGACGGTGGTAATAATCAACAACGATATTTCACTTTGAATCAGGTAATACAAATTAAAATTTTATTAAGATCACAAAAGTAGCTTTAATTTGAAAGTTGTCTTATTCTACAAAATGTCAATGTTCTATACCTGGACGTAGAACTTGTGATGAAGGTGGTATAACCAGACATGGGGCAAGCATTTACTGAAGTGCTTGAAGCACAACTTAAAGCAATTCATAAAAGGCTAAAGCACAAGCACAAGCATTTATGCTTCTAAAAAATAAGTGCTTGAAGCACAAATTCAAGCACTTTAAAAAAATTTGCTTGAAGCACAAGCACAAGCATTTTTGACAAAAAAATGTCCTTCAAATAAACAATTCTTTTATCTAAGTCAACTTTTAAAATACTTCTTGTTAGATCGTATAAACATTAGTTATAGAATATAGTATCTACCAATCGGCATCTCTCCTGGCCTAAAGATCTTGCTTGCCACACTAAACAGCTGCTCTACTACAAAAAGATACAGGAACTCCCAACCACAGTTGTAGTTATAGTTGCTAATGAGGATAAACAGACTGATAGCAAAGAGTATTAATAGATGTGCTAAGTGCACAAAGAACTTGCAGCCTTTGTGCTTAAAAGTGCTTATAAAGTGCTTTAAAGCACTAATGCTATAAAGTGCTTAAGCACAAGCACAAGCATAAAAATTGCTTATAATATAATAAATGCTTGAAAGCACCTCCAGCATTCCAAAAAATGTGCTTAAAGTGCTTTCAAGCACAAGCACTCAAGTGCTTTGCCCCATGTCTGGTAATAAAACCACCACACTATTTCACTTTTGGATCAGGTAAATATTACGACTATAATAACTTTGATAGTTTAAAGCTAATAAAAAACAAATTGAAAAGTAATGTATTACATTGTTAATAATTATATTAATATAGACTAGACATGCTACTGGTATTAATAAAGATAGTATAACCAATCACTTTACTTCACATTGGATCAGGTAAAAAACTATACTAATTATGATAGTTTAAGTCACAAATATTATACTTGTCAATATAGACTGGACATTGTACTGGTGATGAAAGTGCTGTCAAGCATTCTTCACGTTCCACCTTGAATCAGGTAACACTCATGGCATCTTTGTATTATAAACAGTGGATAATGAATCTTTAAATGTGTCTCTTATGTTATGGATAGGTTGGTAAAAGAAAGACTATGATATATCAACAACCTGGTGAGAATGAAGATGAGTTATATGGTCAGATCAAGAAGTCACATGTGGCATCTCTTAGCCTTAATGATCTCCAGTAAGTAGTAAATCATAGGATAATAGATTTGTATACCTAATGTGACCTGATTTGCAAAAAGGGACCACTTCTGTCATAAACATTTGTGATTGAAAAAAATCATTGTTAAAAGATACCAAAAAAACAGTTTTGCATACATAATAGAATAGTTATGCATATATAACAACTGTATGTATACAAAACTGTTTTTTGAGATGTTTTAACAGTTGATTTTTCACAAAATCAGGTCACAATTGTTTTGACAGAAGTGGTCCCTTTTGTAAATCAGGTCACTAATAGTTACTATTAGAAAACAGTAATCTTAATATATAATAATATTTATTATTTACACATTACACAATAGACTTGGTGATACCATTGGTACTGGTCAATTTGGTAATGTTCAAAAAGCTGTGTGGCAAAAGAGTAATGGAGAGAGCATAGAAGTAGCTGTAAAGACATTACAAGAAGGATCTTCTGAAAAGGAAAAAAAATAAAGTTTCTCCAAGAGGCTGTGATAATGAGTCAATTTAATCATGCTAATGTCATCAAGTTATATGGAGTGGTTGCTGATGATAATTTAGTTAGTCACTAACTAAATAATGATTAACGGGATGTATATTATGATAATATTTTTTTGTTGTAGCCTATGATAGTAGTAGAATAATATGCCTAAAGGGGATTTAAGAAGTGTTGTATAAAAAGTTTAGACCAGAGTAAGTACAGCATAGAAGGATGATATTTATAATAAATGTCATTTTAGTCCTCCGGAGAGTTGGCTAACTCTGATGTTCCTATTCTTTTGTTGAGTTTCTCTCGACAAATATGTTTAGGAATGACTTACTTGTCTGAAAAAGGGTTTGTTCATCGTGATCTAGCAGCTAGAAATATTTTGGTATCAGCTGATAATATTTGTAAGGTAAAGAGACAAATATCTGTCTAGAAAGTCATAGCCTCAGAGGAGCAGCATGTCACCTCCTACTATGAGATAATATATCAAACTAAAATAAATTTATGACCCCTTATTGGAAACGTGTAAAGTTATGAAATATAGTTAAACATTATCTCATGACTGTATCCATGTGATGTTATCCTCCAAACTGTTAACTTTTCATGATTTTTAATGTATATATAGTTCCATGCTTCTTCCATCCTTTACACGGCCATGGACAGCAATTGTTATCTTATCATTACTCTTTCATATAGATAATTGACTTTGGTTTGTCACTGACTTAGAGGATGAGAACTATTATGTCTCTCACAAAGGTGCTATGATTCCTGTTAGGTGGACTGCTCCAGAAGCTCTAAATTATAGAAAGTACTCTACAGCTAGTGATGTCTGGAGTTATGGATGTTTACTCTATGAAATATGAGTCTGGGACATAAACCTTATGAAAAGTTTAGTAATATTCAGGTACATATAATATTGTATGTAATAATATGTGATATCTGTTACAATGACAGGCTCTGGAAAAATATGCAGTTGATTATCGTCTCCCTCCACCTCCTGGTTGCTCTAAGACTATCTATAACATCATGATGACATGCTGGTAAAATTGAATAGACATTGTATATATTTTATTTACTAGACTATTTATTTCTTAGGAATCCTAACACTAAAGAGCGCCTACTTTCAATGACATTATGTTACTTCTTTTGCAAAATGATAAGACACTTCTTGCTATACCAGAAGATGCTCTTTCTACTCATCCTCAGGCTGGTGTACTTGGAGCTACATAAAAGCTGGAGAACAAATGTACATGGATATACAGAGCAAATACATGGATATCATGGATACTGCTTTGTAAACAAATAATTCTATCATTTGAAACATAAATCTTTCACTATATGACTATTATATTTCACTGTCTTTTTAGTTTTGAGAAGCAATTGTATTATAGCAATTATAATTTTTATTTGTGTATCAATGCATGCTTCAAAAACAATGTTGAGTGTGATACTCAAAAGTGTTTATTGTATAGTAGATATATATGTGTGTGTATTTCATGTAATGGATAAAACAAATTTTGCTATACAATTAGTACCTTTTATGTTAGTATTGTTGTTGCCTTTGAACTTGCGCTGTCCTAGGTAAGCAATAATGTCCTATTACAATGTGGCTACAATATCACTCATAACAAGACAGACATGTGGGCATGAATATATTGGCAATGATACATCGAAAATGTTAATTCTGGAGGATGATGGGAACTCAATATTATGCTCACAGAAATGGTATTAGTGTGTAAAAGTATTACAAAATCAAGTATCATGCTATATGTTTAGAAGTAAGCTTTTTTGGAGATTAAGAACACACAATTGATATACCATCAGAAACTATGAGATGAAAATATTAATAATGGATATTAGATATCCACATTATTGCACCTATAATATTGCTAAACAATGTCTTTTTAAAAGAATCATGATGATATCATGTATTAGCATAGTGCCATTCTGAGATCTCACTATTTGCTGCATATAGTATTGACTATTTTATTCCACCACACAATCCAACCGTCACAAGAGCGTTACAGTCTGCCAAGAATTATCAATACACATCGTTTTTAAAGAATTCTTGAGTACAATCAATATAGATTCAATAAACTGTGAATAACGAAAAAAAAAGCTGATTTGTGCTACACTTGGCTTTTAATAATGATAATCACCAAATAATACTTTACTGCGCATGCGCAAAATTATTGTTAATAATCACGAGATTCGATCATGACTCCTAGACACCCACCACAAAAACTATACGACAATTTACCATTGAAGACTTGTTATAAATGGCTGGAAACAGTAAGTTACTATTGTGAAATGATGCATAAAATCTGATTATTAACAGAGGACCATTTTTCACATAGCAAATGGTAATTATAGTTAAATAACGAAGGTGATAGTATATATATATATATATATATACACTGTAAAAACTAAGTAGTGATGGTCACTACCTTTATAGTGAACATCACCACAAAGGTTCTGTCACTACATAGTAGTGAAGCAGTGTAGTGAAAATTTCACTACCCATGTATGACGTTCACCAACATGTAGGTGAAACCATCCCAATACAACATACATGGGCATTTAATAGAACCTGGTGAAAAGATCTACACATGGCATATGCGCAAAAACGTTTTCACACTACTACAGCTGCATATTATTTCGTAATGGAAGAGCTCAAGCGCCTAACTATTGCGAACTTCGAGAGCATCTTGCAAGACAAAACGTTACCTCAAAGACGTTAAAATTACTTGCCGAGAATATGGTGTCAGGATTTGCTCTGGTCTTGCTCGATGAATCAGAATTGAAGAAAGTTGTACTAATAATCAGTGACAGAGCAATACTTAGAAAAACTATTCAGAAGCTAAAACAGGTAAATAAATAAGTGTTATTTATAGTACTGTTTATTTTTGGCTACCTATCAGTATATAATAGGTTTAACATAACTTTATCAGCTTTAGTTAGTGAGGATCTTTCAAAACGGTCAGGATTTATGAGTAGTCTGGAGATACAGGGCTTTATATAAATGCAACACTCTCTCTCTCTCTCTCTCTCTCTCTCTCTTCTCTCTCTCTCTCTCTCTCTCTCTCCTCTCTCTCTCATCGCTCTCTCTCTCTCTCTCTCTCTCTCTCTCTCTCTCTCTCTCTCTCTCCTCTCTCTCTCTCTCTCTCTCTCTCTCTCTCTATCTCTCTCTCTCTCTCTCTCTCTCTCTCTCTCTTCTCTCTCTCTCTCCTCTCTCTCTCTCTCTCTCTAATATATATATGTATGTATATATATATATATATTATAATATATATATATATATATCTAGATATATATATATATATATATATATTATATCTATATTTTTGTAGGAAATCCACTCTTCTTATAATATTAGTGATGGACTATGTGTCACTATGAATGATTTTAGAATGAAGTACTGTTCGGAATGGTAAATGTAAGTAAGTTTCTGTAGTAAACAATATCATTCATATGTTTTTTGTATTTAGAATAGCACCAGTGATATCGGATTTAGTAGATTACCAATTAAACAAAAGACGATGTAAGTTATTCTTTGTATACAATGTAGCTAGTATCAAAATGTTTCTTCATTTTACCAATTTTATAGTGTCGATGGGATGCTGCTACTATACTTGATGACTAAAGAACCGCAGAATGCAGTGATGAGAACACAAATACAGAAAATGTTAGTACTTTTCCTAGTCTGTTTGTTGCTATTGTTATTGTTTTCACATGCAGGTTTTTACCTTTTGCTGCAAAAATTTAAAGCTTAAGGAAACTCCCAAAGACTGACACAGCCATTGTCATCACCATCTACCCCGAAATCCAAAATGCCATCTATACCGTTTGTTCCAGCTTTAGTTCTCATGGGAGAGGACGAAGCATCAACGAAACACCATTTTAAAATGATGCAGAATGAATTGAAAAAATTGGTACCTAATAAGAAGATTGTTATTGACTTAATGAGAAGACCATTTCCATTGCGACAGCAGGATGTACTCAAATGAGACAGCTACCATTTTGTGTATATTGTAAAAAATATCCTGCCCTAGCTGATTCAAATGAGGTATCATTGTCTGCTTATGTGCATGCATAATGTTATATATTTACTTCTTAGATACTGCAAGAGTTTGATAGAATACATCAAGAAACTTTCACAGAAGAATTCCTTCAAAAGTGGAGTCAATCACTGACTGGTAGAAAACCAAAAGTTTCATCAGTACTTTCCCAACTATGCCATAAGTGATCTTTCCTTTCTATATATATTATTGTAAGCTTTTGTTGTTATATCTTTTAAAACATCATTATTTTAATTATGTTAGGCTTTGTTGGTTATCTATTATGCATCTTCATGTTTCAATTAAAAAAAAAACCTGTTAATTAATGTTGATCAGGTGCAAGATAAGTATGTAGTGAATAGTGATGTTCACCACTAATAATAGGTGATCCTCACTAATGTTGAAGTAGTGACAGAATGGTAGTGACTCTCACTACCTCTTTGTAGTGACTCCTGTGGCAAGATTTCACTACCATTTTGAAGTGAACATCACCACCTAGTTTTTACAGTGTATATATATATTGTGTGTGTGTGTGACCTAATTATTTATGACCTCTATATTATAGTTCAGTCTTATCTCTGAACTTAAAGCATGAAAAGTTGCTAAAGTTGAAGGTTGTTATTATAATATATTTAAGTCTTTTTGTTGGAGGTGTGTGGTTTATGATTGATTAATGGATAAGTGCACTTTTATACATCAACTCATAGCTTCACTATAATTAATCTAATTGTGAACAAATGATTTATAGTTAGCTGGCTATACATTTTTAAAGAAACAATAGTATAGTGAGATTATTGATGGCTATGATCTTTATTTACTATCAATTTTTTATTATTATTTTTTGCTTAGCTTGTCTTTTTCATTAAGACTTATTTATATGTTGACAAAAAGTATGCTGTATCTTAAAGAGAATAGTAATATTATATGTAAACCTATTTAAAGCCCTTTTATAAATAGAAACTAATATAAATTATTTAATGTAGTTATTATAGTTACATAAACAGTAAATACCTTCTCACGTTACATACAATACATATTGTAGGTGAGCACAATGATTACAGTGAATTTGCTGATTCATTCACTTTACAAGATTGATATCAATCTTTAAAATGAACCTTGTTGTAGCTAAGGTATGTAGTTCAAATTAAGGAATTATGTAAGTCAGTATTGGTCTTCATATCTGCCTTAACATGAGTTTGCCTGAATGTTCTGGATCTGAATATGCATATTGTTGTTGTAGTTTACGTAATCTCAAACTACACAATGCCATTTCTCGTATTTAACAAATGTAAGATATGTAATATGATATTATGGTTGTAAGGTTATATATACCCTATACTCCTTGCTCTCAGATTTTGCTGGACACATTCACATATCAAAATAGAGTAGAATTGAATTAGTATGGACGCTATGCTATACATGGTAATGATATACTATTACTATTCTAAATTTTCAATGACATGTACAAATATTATTTCATCTTGTAATGCAATGAATTTGTTTATACTATAATCAGCTATTATGAGTAAATGATAGCATAGGTTAGAATTATGCTATTTTATAAAATAATTCATGTTTTTTTTATGTCAGATGCTTTTGAAAAATTTTCTCGAAATAAGATATGATACATAAGATAAAATGAAACATCTAAATTCACCTCTTTATAGATTCCGGGCAAATGGCAGAATGTTGGTTCTCAATTGGGGATTGATGGTGGGACTCTCGAGGGATTGTTGTAAAACATTTCTTTGGAGGAGAAGCAAAAAATCATTTTCGTGCTGTGCTAGAGAAATGGAAAAGTAGAAGTTCTTCTACTTTTAACTGGTGTACTCTACTAAACGTCCTTACTTCTCCCTATAATTGATGAGAGGGAATTAGCTGAAAACATTGTTGAAGAAATTAAGAAAAAAAAATGAAGTTGCAGGTACTTACCTTACAATTGTATATCCTTTAATTCTAATTAAAATGCATTGACTCATTGTTTGATTAATACAAACTATAACATGATATATCCACAATAAAGTCATAATGCATACCTGAAAGGATATTTGAAAGTGTTTATTAATTATAGGGAATTAAGTGTTAGCAAATATATACTATCTAATAACATAATTGTAATAAATGGCAAAGATTTTATGTTTTATAAAATTATATTATTTTGTTAACATACATACAAATAAACAACTTAACTAACATATAGTAAATCTAGTAATTATTTTTGTATTTCAATAGAACCAAGTGATTCATCTTGTACTGGTTGTCAATGTGGTGAGTTCACTTTTTATACTTTTTTTTTGATTTTTTTTATTTTTGTCATTAATGTTATACCTATAGCAGCCCAAGTATAATGTGGTTATAAATGTGGATCACTTCTATACTTATAAATGAATTATTAATTGAACAAATTGAAGTCTATATTCATATTATAAGTCATATTGGAGAAATATGATATTAAGCCATATACAAATAATTTCTTTAATGTTTGAATACCCAATGAGTGATTAAATTGCATAAATAAGATGTTATATATCAATGTGCAATAAGAACTTTCACACTATTAAAGATGACAAAGACAAGCAGAAACAGTCTAACTAGGAATATGATTTAAATATAGGGTGCACATCCCTCTATCCAGATTGAATATTTTATTTATTATAGGGTATACCTATGGGGATATAATACAAATGATTTATTAACCGTAATAGAAGAGTATTATATAGGAAAAACATATTCAACCTTGTTGGTTTTGGTGAATTTTTTTTTCATTTGTAGCCAACTCTGCATTTCAGGAAGTTGACCTAGTCTTTTTATATGTATTATAATTTTGATACTTAAGGACAACTAAAGAAATTAACACATACCTATCAAAGATTTAATGTGTTCATATACTAAAATCTTGCTTTAGCTATGATAGAAGGTAGTTATATAAGAAGAGCAATCTGTGGTCAAATTATACTGTTATGTATTTCTTGCTCATTTATAGTTGGCTTATTATTTGAAATCATTAAGTAAAACTACTTTCTTGTCTTAAAGAAAGTATGAATATATATTATAAAACCCACAAATTCTTGTATTAAATAAATAACAAATCTTTTTTTTTTAAATGTTAGTACAAGGAGAGGAAGGAAAACGATAAAGGTGATAATACTGGTATGCTCATACTATAAATAAACTCATAATTTTCCTATTAAATAAACAAACAAATCTTTCTTTTTTAACATTTAGTACAAGGAATTGAAGAAATAGATAAAGGGTGATAATGATGGTAAGATGATTTTGATATTATAAAAAATTTTCTATAAACAATGGCTGCATAATGGAGTGGGTGTTAACATTCCTATACATGTAAATATTGTTGATCATGTACTTAATTAAAGCCAAAAGAGTAAAAAGGAGTTAGTATTTGTTGATACTTCTTATTTTACATTTAAAACTGTCAGACTTACAAAAGCTTTAAATGATAACCTGTTATTGCTATACTCAGAAGTCATGACCCACTACAATTTTCAGATGGCACATGCTTTTAGTATCTGTTATCTGTCTCAACACTTTAACTGTAAATGTTATATTTATTACTTACTTTCTTTGTCTACATTATATAGTATATTAATTATCAATGAGCAAGTAAAATGAATATGTATACAGATTGTCAACAGTGTCAAGTGTTTATTTGTATGATATGAAAAATTATATGAAATTATTATGATTATTATAGTATCATGCATAGTTAAATTTTTCTCCTTTTATAATAAAGAAACGGAAAAGACCAGCAAGGACATGGGTAAGGAAATGATAAAAGAATGCTAATCATCTTTATTTACAATATTTATAATACAATAATGCTAATTTAGCATTATTGCATTATTGTATTTACATGTACACAATTTCAGTTATGTTATTTATTGACTTATTATGAATTAATTATTGAATTAATATCTATGTTAGTAAGCTGTTATAATTAATTTAATTTACAGTTTATAATAAAGCGTAGATTAGTTATATGTTAATGTGATCATTTATTTGAAAAATTTCCAATTACAAAACACATCATCCAAAACTAATTGCAGTTGTAACTAGAAACAATATGTTAATTTTGCAACTGAGTTGACCTTATTTAACATAAAACAAAATGTTCGTTGTTTTTGTATTAAATTTTTCATTAATTTTAATTAGTTTTTGCCAAAAGTGTGTGATCAATTAAAAATAAATGAACTTGGTATATAGCAAGTTCATTTACGTTAAAATTCAGAATCACAACTTTTGTATTAGTAGAAATAAAGTTAATTGTTATCAACTTTATTTTTAATAGCTGCAAGTGCTCCAATAAACAACAAGTGGTCCAAAAAAAAACACAAAGAGCAATTGACGGAGTTAGGAAAGGTATGAATAAATCTCAGTCATTAACTCATAACATATTAACCTGCAGATTATTGGAACTATTTCATATATATTGCTTTACCTTTGGAGTAATATTAGTACTGGCTTTTCGCGCTTTTTTTCAAAGATTATGGTATGCACTTAAGTAAATTTGTTGAATAATTTATAAGTCTTTATAGGTTGGTGGAAATGGCCAGCAACAATTATTGTAGCAGCTGCCATTTATTGGATGAAATACAGAGACTCACGTACGAGTCGTTAGAATTAACAAAAAAATATTGTGATCATGTGCAAATTGTATTGCAGAATATATCAGGACGGTATTTAACAGAAAACCACTTGCTTATTTTGTCTGCAGTTATTAAGAAACGATGTACTGATAAATGTATAAGAGTGAGTAAATGATCTTTATTGTTTTTTTAAAAAATCAAGTAGACTTTCTGTCCAAGAAAAAAACTAATAAATGAACTCATATTAAAACAAAATGCATGTATTTCAATTTTTCTATATTAAAAAATTATATTTTTAGTGGTGTCTTATAATTTTTTGGAGTTAATAAAATACATTGTTATTAAATATGCATCATGGTTAGAGGATCCAGTTTAATACATTTCTTCACCTTCTAACGACTGGAAATCATATTGATAAGTACTTAGTATTTGTTAGAAAAATAGGGAAACTTACAGCTCCCACTCTATCAATTAAGATATAGATATGAGTAAGGACTGTACCTACAAACACAACTAGTGACATACTTACTGATGCTATATAGACAGTTGAAGATAATTGACAGCTGTAAATGAACAGATAAAGCATTAATAAGACTCATTAAATACCTAATTAACTAAATGAAATAGTTCCAGTATTTATAGTCTGTTTTATCTTTTCACACCATTACCAACTATTATTAGAATTCCTACAATTCTTACAATGATGTGATTGTTTAATTTGACCTTGCCACCTGTAGTAAAAGAGAAGTGTAGAAATTAAAATAACATGAGCTATTAGAAGAAGTCCTGGCCAGTATCGAACTCTATCTTTTAAGGGACCAACATAAGCATCAATAAAATGGTTTAAGTTTGACTACTGGATCTTGGGAACTCTACAGCACTTACCGCTGTAACGTTGTAGCACATTACTTGAAAATATTAGTCCTGTGCATATGATTCCAACTGAGAGACACATAGTGACACACAAAGCAAGTGCTTGCAAGTAAGGTAGTCAACGTTACCATCAACCCACTCCAGACATTCCATTCCTTTTTGTCACATTTGAGTTTACGTCACATCAAAATTTTATTAAATACCTTAGTATAAGACATAAGATAAGTGTAGCTAAAGTAGGTACTCCATTATTTCCAAAATAGTCTAGATAATCTTCGCAGAGTAATGACATCCAATGATAATACCTCCAACTAGTAGCCCTGAAGGTAAAAGTGGAAATGCAAATTTTAGCCCATGTTTTCCAGTAACCATTAAATCCTCTTAAAGAAACATGTTGTAATTCAAAGGATCAAGATTTAGCACCAAGCTATATACTGTGTTAGTAGAGGTATACTACCTATGGGTAAAAGCACAGCCGCATATCCAGTTTCACAATGTTAGCATAAAATAGTAGTTCCATTAATACTTCCTGATGGACACTGTCATATTTAGTTTAAAAGTAAGACTGTCAATAAAAATACCAGCTAAAGCAAATGGTACTAGCAAGAACAAGCTAGTATTGTTACATTTTGAACATTATATAGATCCTATCACTACACTAAGTCCTGGTTTACATTGTCCACAAAAGATATCCTGACCTGTTGTGGGTGCACTGAAGGTCAGTGTTATTAAGATTTAATGAAATGAGAGAAGTGTTACAATAATCAAAGGGACAGTTTATCTGTGCAATGTTAATGCAATTATACTTGTTATTGTATGATAACCAGTTATTTCAAGATATTTTAAATAAGATATGTCATCAAGATACATTACATTGTGGGTTAAACAGTCATTGATGATGTATTACATACACACACATTCCTAATGAATTGTCTAACACAAGACCAAGAGGACAAGGTACTAATGTAATGTTGATAGTCAGTATTGATATATATTTAAAGCTGAAGTGATCCAATAGTTGGAACTCTAAATTGTTCTTGAGTAATAGTAGTATGGTTTTTATTATATATGTAAAAATTCTTACATGAAAGATCACCTTATGTAGTAAGTTTCATCTAGCTCAATATTAACACTACCACTTTGTATTACAATTATCTCCAGGACAATAATTATACCTTCCACACATTCCAACTTGCCACAAGAGAGAGAGTATTATAATCTCACAACAATATAGTTCTCTGTTATGAACTACTCTTTGAGTACAGTCTATATAAAAGTTATTAATACAAATACCAAGCAACTAATGCAACTGATGGTAATGACTGAATGCGGGTTTGTAAACAATAAAATAATTGCAGAAGAATTAAATTGCACTACTAAAATTGTAGCTGAATTATTAATGAGATAAACACGGCAGGAAACATGAAGAAGACAATATAGCAAGCAATTATCATGAACATATATACCACCACCACTACGGCAGTTGATTTGTTGTTAGTATGAACCTTGCTTGATCAATGAAGTTCACTTGACATCGCATTTAACAAAAGATCTATTATGGTTACTTAGATATATTAACACTTGAGAGTTTCATTCATTGTTTTTATTGTAAGGCTCCTATATGTTGAATTTGGCTGTGAAAATGTTGTAACCGTTTTTACAACATGCAACATCATTTTGACCATTATTATTAGTACAACAGAGCTCCCCTCCTCCCTCAATGGCTACTGACTACCAAATATAGTATTGTGTATATGTAGCACTTCTTGTACAGAAAAAAAAAAAAAACCATACCAAACATGTCTATGAAGGCTCTTCGCTATAGCCCAAAGTTATTTAAAAATTACAGTATTTAATTATCGTCGGTAATAACTATTCCAATGAATTTAAGTGTGTTAAACACCATATTTGTTTAATGTAAAGGTAGTACTTTGTATAATGATCACGTATATTAATCGGACTTATTATAGAAAGTATTGCTCGACTGGACCATGTTTCAACATTTGTTTGTTAAAAAAAATGACTCCCACTATTGACTATTTCTGAGTGAGCTGCTGTTAAGTTGACTCAAGAAGTGGTCTTCAATTGTCCCACCATTATCATTGAAAATGGTGCTCTGATATAGTGACTGTATGATGTCTATCATATAATTTCTGTTGCGAAGAACTCTGGCGCGACATTTGAATAAACAATGCATTGAAATATTACAATTGTTATATTAGTAATACTTGGCAACTGATCATTATTAAGTATAGAAAACCCAGTAATTATGATCAAATGTGTCCATAGATCTATATCTGAAGTTAGAATAAATGATATTGACATTTTAAACTAAATTCAAGAATGTATTAGCTCATTATGACTGAAAGAGCAACTATCAATAGTAACAGTAGCAGTATTGTAAACCCATAGACCAAATTCAATGACTATTTTTGTACAGACAAGTTATTAAACTCTAGCATCTAAACCGAATCAATGACAATACCTCTACTGCAGTGAGTGATGGTTAGGTTATTAATAGATATGATCATTGTAGCATACCATTAATAGCAATTGATGTGTTATAAGTACATTTGATAATAACATTGATTATATAACTGATTGATGAAAACCTTGTACCCACTGACCATTGTCCCGGCTAGTAATGTCCACATTGTTAAGTCTTTTAATCTGAAGTATATCAGTTTGCCTTTAAAAGGTGTTCGTTCACCACTTGTAAACAATAAAGTTACATTGGAAGGCAAGGTGATGTTGTTGATATAGTAAGAGAGAGTATGACACTCTTGATCAGTAGGACAGCTCTGGTTACCAGTTGTTGGTATCACATTATAGACAGTACTGGTTACATGACAGAAGAGTACTAATAAGACTGAAACAATCTGAAAGAGAGAAAATGTTAATGATTGCTTATTGTTATATTGTATGTTAGTTTGTAATATTACTATATTTTTAAAACGTTTTAGTATCATGTATATGTTGATAATTTTTTGTTGATCAACATCTGAACTAAGGTTTCCAAAGTTAGCATAACAATATAGATAATGAACCAAAAGTGCAAAGCTGCATCCGGATTTCATGTGAACAGACCCCAACCGTCTGTAATAACATACTGTGACAAATTTTTGCTTCAGTTTTAATGATTATTATGTTTTGTTTGAAACTATTATAGGAGCTTCAGTTATTAAATATTATAGTAGTAGTGATGTATAACGTTCTGAAGGAGCGGTGATTTAATCTAATGAAGAGGTCCAGATAGAGAGACTGTAAAAAGGGCAACAGATTGATAATATGAATTTTATGTGTGGGGGCAAAAAAAGTTGAGATGGCCTAATAGGTGGCATTTTGGGTCTATAAGTCCAAAAAACAAGTAGATAATGTTTTACATTGTCAAAGTTAGTATATAGTGCATTAGCCATAGTATAGTCAGTATAGATGTAAAAAAAGCAACAATTAACAAACTTTATTAATAATATAAAAATATTGTATGTTATCATTATGTCCAATAAATTCCAATCAAAAAATTTAAAGGCTCTCTTCTGCAAACTACATGACCTGGAGAATATTGTTCTGCCTCATTCATCTTTCAGATGTATCAGGTGATCTCTTTTGTAACAACTCTTCTTCATCAAACATTGAGTCTGATTCCTTTGATAGAAAACTATACATTTTTTACCATATTTTGTTTAATATACATGTAGATATGAGTAGTACTATAACAACAAATACAAGTAGTGACAGACTAACAGATATTATATCAACATAGTAGATGAAAATATTATGATTAGAAAAGCTGTGTTCAATAGACTGACTATGCCCAGATTAAAAAGATAAATCAATTCCAAGGCTGTATTAATTTTCATTTTATAAATTACATCTCTATAACAAATATTACATAATTTCAGCAAAATAGTCAAATATAAATAGCTTAATAAAATATGTGGGTGGCTAATAATTGGGTAAATTAATATGATAGTAAGTATGTTGTTAAGGTAGTTCAAATACACAGCTAATAATATTCTATTGTGTGTTGTTTTTAAGCAATAGTATAAGCATTGAATAATGCAATTTTAAAAGATGTCGTTGGTTTCTTTTCAGTCAATCATTGTCATCTCTTATATTACTTAGACATTTTAAGATTTTTTATCTGCATATTTTCAATACAATGAATTTATATGTCACTATATGTACTAAAACCTTTTAGTAATATTGATGTCTCAAGCCAGTGTCAATTTTTATAAATTGTTGATGTATAATATACATTGTTATCTATTAGGGTAAATCCTTGATGGCTCTAAAAACGTCTTTAAGTAAACATTATTATACTTGAAGTTGTTGTTTGTAAAATTGTTACAATAATAAATGCAATTTACCTGGTAACATGATATAGGAGCTCATTAAGTAAAAAATTGATCATTAACCTGATAATGATTTATATTGTTATTAGTGAAAATGTACATTTTAAATCACAATTTGTTAATACATTTACCGAAACACAATTTAACACAATTTCTACATTTAATATTAATACAATAGAATAGAAAGCAATTATTATTATAATGCAATAAAATTTAAAGTCTGAGCAAGTAGTACAAATGTATAGGAACAAACAACAACTAACAAACAATGAACAATCAGTAACAAATGTTTGCTCAAATATATTATGTTATGTGTTATTATGAAGTTCCTGTAAGTTTCATAATCAATATTAAAGATTCTCTTTCTATGAACAGTATTGAGCTGGAGAAATTTAGTTAGTCCGATATTTGCACATGTGCAGGTGATCTCTCTTGTAACAACTCTCTCATTCATCAAATTGAGTCTGATTCCTTTGATAGAAACTATAAAGTTTTTTTACCACACTTTTTTGTTGTGATGTACTGTCGATATCGAGCTAGTACTATGCCAACAAATACAAGTAATGACAGACTAACAGATATTATATTACAAATCATAGTAGATGAACGTTCATATCATGATTGATAAACTGTGTTCAATAGACTGATTATGCCCAGATTAAGAAAGGATAAATCAGTTCCAAGGCTGTGTTACCAGAAAATTTCATTTTATAAAGATACCTCTACTAACAACTGGTATTGAAAGAAGAACAATACTAGTGATGCACTAATTGTTAATTTGGGATAGTCCCTGTAGTAACAGCAAAACAAACCAGTAACAAATAATCGTATGATTAGAAGATATCCTGTCCAAAATCGATATTTGTCTTTATATGGACCATAGTAAGCATCAATAAATGGTTTAAATACTATAAATGGATCTATAGAGCTTCTACAATATTTACCAGTGTAAGGTTGTAACCATTGGCCCCCTAAAATATCACTACTGTATAAATGAATCCAATGAAGAAAAAGATCACAGATACTACAAACAGTGGTATGTGTTTATTGTCATGAAGATATTTGATTATTACCATCAACCCACTCCACACATTAAATACAGTATGTTCCACATTGGACTCTGCTTAACCATAAGAGCATTTTTAATAGTAATTAAAAGCTTAGAATGAGCCATTAAAATTAGTGTTGACAGAACAGGTACAACATTATTGCCACACAAACGGATAATTTTCCAGAGCATCTACAAACAGATATTAAACCAGAATCAGTGATAGTGAGAATGCAAAACTGTAGCCATGTTTCCAGTAACCATCGACAGTCCATTAAAGAAACATGTCTCAGATTCCAAGATCAAAAAATTAAGCCAAGCAATGAATTGATTTAACACTGGTATTTGTTTATTGAGAATAAAACTGATTTGTTCAATTTCGTCATATTAGCATAGAAAAGTAAGCCATTTAATATTCTACAGACACAGTTAGGTTTAATGTTATCAAAAGCACACACAAGCATAATCCACCAAAACAAAACCTGCTATTAGTGCCATATAAGAATTTGTACAGACTCCACATTTATTAGATCCTAACATTAGACTGAGTCCTGATTGACACTGTCCACAGAGGAAATCCTGACATGTGGTTCATGCACTGAAGAGCAGAAGTTGTGAGATTTGAGAGAAATGGAGAGAAAGAAGCAAAACAGTAATACACCTGGACATTTTAGTGTGTGCCAATAATACAATTATGGTTCTTCATTGTATGATTAACCAGCTATTTTACAGATCTTTTAAAGGTTGGCATCCAAGTACATTACATTGTGTTTAACAGCAGCGATGATGTCATACAGACACCCACATTCCTAACAAATTTGTCAATACAAGACCAAGAGGGGAAAGGTAGTAATTTAATGTTGACAGTCAGTATTGATTTTCTTAAACTGAAGTGATCCACTAGTTGGTATTGTAATTTTTCTTCAGTATTAGTAGTAGGGCTTTTTCTTGATATGTAAAGGCTTTTTACAATAAAATATCAGTTACTTGGTCAGCTTCATCTAGTTTAAAGATTAACACTTGTACCTTTTGTTACTATTAATCCAGGGCTTATACCTCCACCACATCCCTACTGTTACAAGAGAGAAAGTGTTATAGTCTGGCAGGATAGACTCGACTTTTATAAAAGTACTCTTTGATTACAGTCAATATAAGAGTTATTAATCAAAATACAAGCACCTAATGGAGCTGCTGATATTGATGACTGTGTTTTTGGTAAACAATGACGAAATGAATGGTGTAAAAAAAAAATGCAATCTACACAACATCATGAAATATGGTCGGAATGAGTGAAAAGGATGAAAAAACGGTAAGAAGTATCAGACCATAGATACATTTCCAAGCAAGCCTGCATTATTATCTAAAAAATTGTACATCAAAATTGTAATAAGAGCATTTTCGTTTATGACATGGACAATGGTTAATTGAAGTTGCTACTAAAATTTGCAGTAGAATAAATAGCACCACATATTGTGTAGCTGTGTTATTAGTAAGATAAAACAGGAAACGGAAGAGTACAATGCAGCAGTTCATCAACATATTATACCACCACCATTACCAGTGATTGGTGTTAGATAATACTTGGATGTAGGAACGAAACAAGTCTACTTGACATGTTTTTAACCAAAGACCGGTCATGTGGTTATTATTTATATGAACCATTGATAGAGTCACTGTTTGTTTGTCATCAGTACAAATCAATTGTAAAGCTCCTATATAATGAATTAGTTGTGGACCAGTGTTTTTAACTGTTTTTACAAACTTCAACATCGGTATTTTTTACATTAGCATAGTGTTATATATACAGCCACTCCAGTGTTACTATCAAATGTAGTATTGAGTAGATGTAGACTTCTGTAATAGGAAAACACCATCACCAAACATGTATATGAACAGTCTCCTACTTGTCCATTTGTCCCAAAGTTATTAAAAAATTGTCTATTTTGATCAAAGTATGTAATACACTCTTTCCAGTTAACGCAAGTGTTAAACCACCATTATTGTTTCCGATAAAGGTAGTATTTTTATAATGACAGTATTATTAAAATCTAGTTGGTATATCAAGTATTGAGATCCTCTGGGCCCCTTATCCAACATTATGTAAAAACGTGACTCCACTAATGATAATTTCTGAGTGAACTGCTGATATTTCCACAAAAAAAAAGGCCTCAAATTAATCCACTGTTATCATGAAAATACGGTGGCTCTGTATAATGACTGTATGATGTATAACATTATTGCTGTACAAAAAAACACACCAACATTGAATGAACAATGCAACCAAAATATTAAAATTGTATACCAGTACTTGGCAAATGATCAATATTATGTAACTATAGAAAAAACCTCCATGGACATGAAATCCGTGCATAGAACGTTGTCCATTTCGTGAAGTTACTGTAATTTGATACTACATTTTAAATAAATTCAAGAAAAGCATTGACTCCATTATGACTGAAAGAACAACTGTCAATAGTAACAGTATCAGTATTGTTAATCCAAAACCAAATTACTGCAATGTTGTACAGACAATTATTTAATTTTAGCATCTAAAAAAACTGAATGAATGACAATACCTCTACTGCAATGAGTGATGGTTAGTCCATAAACATGAATGATAGTGGTAGCATACACATTTAATAGCAATTGATGTCTTATAAGTACATTTAATAATAAACACTTGATGTATAATTGACTGGTAAAAACCTTGTACCCACTGACCTTGTCAAGTAATGTCAACATTGTTAAGACTTTTATCATGAAGTACGTCATTTGCTTTTAAAAGGTGTTCACATTCATAAACAACAGAGTTACATTAAAAGGTAAGGTGATGTTGTTGATATAGTGAGAGAGAGCTATGACACTTCTGATCAGTAGGACAGTCTGGTACCAGTTGTTGGTATCAACATAATAGACCGTACTGGTTACATGACAGAATAGTACTAATAAATCAAGACAACTTGTATGGAGAAAAATGTTTAATCATTGCTGACTATCATATTGAAAGTTAGTCTGTAATAGTAATCAGTTTAATATGTTCGCTTACATACATAAAAAACTATACTTACTAATAAGGTTTCATGACATGACTGATGTTGACTCCAACTTTTACCCTAACTAATAACGATTTTGCTATAAAAGTTATAGATTATACTAACTTGATATATAATAGCAAGCAGTACTGAAAGTGAATAGTGTAGTGTGCTGTATAGAAATAGGAATGTTTACAGTTTCTAGTCCAAAAGTAACAAACTCAGAAGGTCAAAACAAAGTCTTTGTAGTGTGTAGTATAAATAGTAAAGTTATGTTCTGTTATGTTCTGTTATAAAGGATTCTAATGATTATAATGAACGATATTATAGAATATTGCGTAGTGGGAATTTTAAAAATAAGTTTGAAACTCAGAAGCCAAAACATCGTCTTTGTAGTGTGTAGTTATAATAGTAAAGTATGTTCTGTTAGGTTTGTTATGTTCTGTTATAAGGATGGCTAATTGATTATAATTAACGGTATAGAGAATATTGCGTAGTGGGAATTTTTAAAATGAGTTTAAGCTAGAAGCAAAAAAATCAAGAAGCCAAAACAAGTCTTTGTAGTGGGTAGTATAATAGTAAAGTTCTGTTCTGTTATGTTCTGTTATGTCCTGTTATGTTCTGTTATAAAGAATTCTAATTGATTATAATTAACGGGTATAGAATATTGCGTTAGTGGGAATTTTAAATAGTTTTGACTGTCGTTCACAAACAATTAATTCTAGGCAGCTGGTGTCTGTGTAGATAGAAGTAATATTGAAGGAACAGTTATTAGGAGCAGCGAGGAAAAGATGAATTGGATATGTATGTGATAAGGTACTTGGTGTATGTTCTAAAATATTGAATCAATTTTATAAAGTTGGTTTATAATTAGGCTATGTATAGGTTATGAGAGAGAAATGACTTACTTATTTAAAATTCATATTAGGGTCTTAGGTTATAGAGTTTTTACATAAAGTACGATATTCTCTACCGCCATTTCCCACTTAGAGTATAATCATACATTAGTATCAAGTAGATAGTTTGTCTTTGGGTTACATTATCATTACATACTATGGCATATACTCTTGATGTCTTTTTCCAGTTAGATATACTTAAGTCAATATCATTAAAGACTCAGTCAGATATATATATTCTACACATACATATATATTATCAAATATGCTCACCAAAATTAATAAAAGAGGAACTCTATTCATGACACTAGTTAATACATTGACTCCAACTATAGTATACTACCTGAATTATAAACTTGCAAAATCTCTACTCTACTCATAAATGCTAATGATACTTATTTATAATAAGCTACACTCATGGATGTTCCACTATTTTAATTAATCTCTATATGGTTTCTGTGGTAACTGGCAGTCAACTACTGACAAAATTCAATGGATTTCCATGTGTCATTATTATTAGAGGCAAGGGCGGTACGAGTGTGGGGGCGTGGGCAGAGGCATGCCCAGTACTGCTAAGATTAAAAACCACCCATAGGTGGATCCAGAGTCTAGAATGTTATTTACATAGAATATATATTAATGTTTTCAAAAAATTATTATTAATGATGTGAATGAAATGGTCTGTACTTTTTAACTCTCAACTAAAAAATCAACACTATAACATGTGTCATTATATACTAAAAGGAACTACCAAGTCAAAAGTTGAATAGTTGCAACTGATGATAAGAAAAAGTTGGAGATAATAGACCCCAAAACCGAGACTTAAATCACTGTTTTTCTGATATCTTCCTGTGAGATTTTAGTGTTTTTTGTATTTTTTCAACTACTAAGTGCTCCTGTATACCCTAAAGATATGTAAAAACATAACTTTTGAAAGTGTTTCTGTATGCTTTGGATAGGGGTAATAAATTAATAATATTTTTACAAATGCTGTAATTGCAATATGCCTTTGCGTACCGTTTTGCCTAGCTGTGCCCAAATCCTTTCAATAGGGTTCAGTTCAACAGTGGTACTTTGGAAGAAGGTAAGCAATGTATTTTTCTCCTCAATGAGAGAGCTCTTCACTCTTGTCTTTTGAATTTAACGTCCTGGATAACTTACCCAGAGTTTTCATCAGCATATGACTCTTATGCACTTCCCTTCCAAAACAACTCGTAGACCTTTTGTAATACCAAGAACATAGTTCATGGACTGAAAGCTTTCCATCATAAATCATATATCTCAATAACATGCACGTTCTTCCCTCCAAGATGACGTTCTCTCATTTTATTGAATCTAATGAATCATCTGCCTTTTGCCTATGGCAACTACTATGGGTCAAACATTCCACACAGCTGCTGTACCTTTCACTCGTGGATATTCACTTCTGCAATCTTAACTGCCATTCTTACTGTTCCATAAAATTTGTCAAATGTCAGTATCCCCTCCTTCAATTCTTCATATTCTAAAAATTCCTCAGTGCCTGTATCCTTATGGTTGGATCTGTAATCATTGCCTTTCATATTCCTCTTCTGTTAATGCTGTTGAAAGTTAGGACTTTTGAACTCTACAACTATTGCCTCATTGATGTTCTATAGTAGTAGTTAGCATACAACAAACCATATGTCTGAGTCTACGTGGGAATTTTGAAGACCAATGAAAAAAATTGTTAGCCAACAAAAGATTTGCATAAATAAACTTTCTAATTAATACTAATATGGAATTGACTAGTATTAAACTTATGCATGCATGATCTTTACTGCTTTGATACTACAGAACATTCATTATAATTACACACTGAATTATTTAATAGTAATGTAGAAGTATTTTATGTAAATTTCTTACCACATGATATTATGTATGGATACATACTAACTTCCTAAATTTACATAAATAACTTCCTAATTACTATTAATGATTAATTTTTGTAATGATAAATGAATTAATCTTTTGTATGCATAAGTAGTAGGGAACATGGAGAGTACATATTTTAGTCAATACATATCTATTACATATTTATACTAGGTACTTTGAAAGTGACTGTTTGTGTAGAGTGGTTTTTAGAGCAAAACTATCTAATTAAATAGGATTAAATAAGCTGATCAAGGGCTGTTACTATACGGTAGAATATAATATATCAAGATTTAGCTTCATATTGATCATATTTTTTACTGGCGTTTCCCGATGAAGTTTGGCTTTAATAGAGACCATCAGCTAAATAATAATGAAAATTTTACTTCAACTCTTAGTATTCCTTACTTACTGAGTGTCTGTTTACACTTACAAACTTTGTGCAACTAACTGTTCTACTCAACTATCTCCACATCCGCCATCACTTTATGAAAATTATTGTTGGCAATTCTGATAACAATAGAAAGACTATAAGAGATTTAAGAGGTTAATTTCCCAAGGATTGCAATAATAGTTTGGCCAGATAAGCCCCTATATCTTGTCAAAGATTTTCAATATACTTAATTGTTCTGAACTCTTTTAAAACTAACATTTCGCAGCACTACTACCAGGATTTACATAACTCAAACAAGCAATGGCCTCTCAAAACCTTTGTACTGCGATGAGAATATATATAGATGGCAATAGTTGCTCACAAGTGTTCCAGAAAAACAATACTGCTCCATCAGGTTACTAAACAACCTACTATATATAATAATTCTGTAACTTATATATACTGTGACATAATGGACTATATTAATAGTCTTTTTTGTCTAATTGTTCTGAGATTGTTCAAAATTTAGATTTGCTCCTTCATTTCAGCTATTACAACAATAAGAAGTCTTAATGGATCTTTTATTTCATGTACTGTGAACAGGATGGTATTAACTGTGATGGTACGGGAGGCTGGACAAGAGTTGGATTATTAAACATGAGTGAGCCCTGATGCTGTCTGTCCAGTGGACTTAGCAGTTATAATTTTCACATATTAATTATCCTTTTGGAGTCGATTTCATTCATTAAGCAGTAGCTGTAATTATTTTCTTCCACCCTATGTCTCAGCTATCTATTGTATGTGCATTAGCAGTAGCTGTAATTCTGCTTTCTTCTCCACCCTTAGGTCTCAGCTATTCTAATGTATGTGGACGAGTCAGAGGATATCAGTATAGAGGTGTTGATGGCATTTATGATAATAATCTTGGATCTTCTTCACCTTGAAGGAGCATATATGTTGCATGGTCTATCTATTACAATGGGAGGTAACCCTCGACAACATATCTGGACTTATTATAGCAGGGCAAGGAGAAGATGACAATCATTGGGAGGATTGTCCTGTTAACACTGGTAGCTCAGAAGTACAACACCGCAGTATTTGGTAATGATTACTACTGTGAATCTGGTGTTCCTCCAGTTGAAAGTAATTATTACTTCTATTACAGTGATCCATTTGGGATGGCCAACAATGTGACATTTAGAGTCTCCCTGTTGAACTTCGTTCTAAAATGCCATGGTTTGTAAAGTCCCTTAATCATTGGACAACAGATGATATTAAATTTAGAGTATGTAGCAGTGAAGGATATCCTGATGAGCTACTCCAGTTGATCTTATTGAATTGTATGTTTCGTTTAAGTTGTTTATCTTATTGCACATCGAATAATTAATTATTGTTTACATTGTCATTTATTTAATTAATAAGTCAAAAGACAAACAATGTACATGTTTTAATAAAATTTTCTTGAAACAAATAGTCAAATTGAAAGCCACTAAGTGAAGATAGAACCCTCACTAACAGCTATAGTGTGATACCATAATGTTAGTTAGCTTCATATTCTAATTCAACAGTTTTCATACAATGGCATTTGTTACTGCTAACTATAACTAAGACTTTGAACTTTACAACTATTGCCTATTGTTCTATAGTAGTAGTCAGCATACAACAAACCACTTCTGAGTCCTGCATGCATATTGGCATTTCGCAGACCACTGAAATTTTTTTAGCCACAAAAGGTTAAATAAATTAGTTCTATTTTTCAACTTTTTCCAAATTAAAGGATGGCTAACTTCATAAAAAAATTCCAAGTAATGACTGTTTGACAAGTATGTTGAAGGACTGCTTGTAGGCTGGATGATTTTCAAATTGAGAAGACACTTCAATGTTCATAATGTTTTTAAATCCAATGAGGATAAATATACCTCATTAGTTAGTCCAATGATACAGAGCACTATTTAATGATTGACAAGTGTTTTAGAGGCAAGGATCCTCAAAAAGTAAACTGCATAGACACATGAAGAAAACTATAAAGGAGTATGTATGACAAAGGAAGATCACTGTGAAAATTAATATGTCATTTCAACAACTAATTTGTAGCTTACATGGAAGGATTACAATGGAATATTATATATACCAATTTTTTTTAAAATTATTATTCACTGTTCACTGTGTATTTGTTGGTATGTTTGGGCTTTTACATAGCAACAGAAGATTCCATAGTAATCCACCCATTTAAGCCCAACAAATGTAGTAGTAAAAATAACATATTCATTTTTGCAGCGATCAAATAACAATCTATTTACTCTACACTTTAGTTATAGGGCCGTGAGGAGGCCATTCATGTTTGTACTTAACTGCAAAAATTCATCTATCCATCCATCCATTCATTCATTTACATCCATCCATCCATTTGTTCATCTATCCATCCATTCATTCATCTATCCATCCATCTGTTTCATCCACACATCCATTCATCCAACCCATCAATTCATTCATATATCCTTACAGTCATAACAATCATATTCTCACCTTAACTCAATCAAGCAGAGACTTGTCTGTCTGAAGATTTTCCAATCCTCTGGTTGGAAAATCTTCAGACAGACATATATGTAAATGATTCTCTTGTTTTCCTTTGGTCAAAGATATAGACTGTGATCATCTCCTTTAGCTAAAATTGAGAAAAATGCAAAAGTAAACAGTCCACAATTGGCTAATGATCCAGTTGCGATGACAATAACAATACTTAATATAAGTAAAGATTAATAATAAGTAACAGTGCATCCTGTTCATACTTGAGAATACATTCCTTCTTTTTGTATTGGAAGACACAAAATGGCAGATATTTGTCTTTAAGACTGTCAGTTAAAAGCAGGCCTCATGCTGTGAATAAACATTAACCTCAGCTAACTTATAACCAATAGTTGAAATAGCAACCCAATGACCACATCCAGTATGTAAGAGCTGGATAGATTCTGCTGTCATTGAAAGCCAATGTCAGGCCTAAATTGTATTTTTAAAACCACACATGTGGATGAGCTTGAAGTATCAGGTTTTGAGTTACATTCACAAGGTTATCACTTAGCCAGTCTTCACTATCAGGATATGCTCATTGTATGTAGGGACAATCCATCCATCTATTTCTCCTGTAATAGACTGAAGAACCACTATATAAATCACAAATATCATCTGTGAAAGTTGGTAATCCAGATGCTTGTTTATCTAGTCACTTAGCCCCTTATTATAAGATAGTATTTAGCTAATCTGTTTAAATCAGAGGCACATAATATATGTATTTATAATTCATAATTTGTTACTTACATTTAACACGTTCAGAACTCAGAGCTAATAAAAGAGTTAATACAGACAATTTACCTGCTAATTTTTCCTCAATAAATAAAATAATTAGCTATCATTTACAACGAACAAACTTCTCTGCCTTTTTTCTTGTTTATCTTTTCTAGTAACAGTGTATTCTTGTAAATGTCTTTTCCACAATATACAGTTAAACTTTACATAATAGAACAAAGTCTTCACTCTCTGCCTCTGACATTCTTCTTAACTCTCCTTTCAAAAAGTAAAACGTTACTGAAAGTCAACAGCTTTCTTTGACAATTTCCTGCATTTTTGAATTGGTACACAAATTTTGTAACATTTGTTTGTCAGTTTACCGCATTCTTCTAGGTTAGCATAACAGGAAATTAAACCATTTCGTCTGTTAGGACAAAAATTTCAAAAGAACGTTTGAATTATTTTGTCCAAGGACAAAAATATTTGAAATTATACGTGACAGCACACCTTGAGCACATGTACAACAGGAAACGGAAAAGTTTAACAAGTAATTAATTTAACACTTATAGCCCTGCCTTCTCTACTATTACAAGATAGGATGGCTTGTTGATGATTTCTAGAAAGAGTTTTTTTGCTTACTATATTTATGACAATAGTATTCTTTTTCCTGAATTATTCATCAATTGAAGACGCGATAATTACAATGATTCAGCTGATTAACAAGACTTCTGTTGAGAATATAGCTAAATCGCTAGTTATATATCATGGGAGCGTCTTCTGACCACTTTGGAGAACTTTTGAGTACGATTGGTTCCTTCCAATGTTATCACAAAGAAAAACAACAATCTTTGTATTCAATTTGGGATTAACTACACATGAAAATCCATATGATCAACAAGATCAAGATTATTAAATTGAAATATTATAATTTCTCTGAAAACCCTTACTTTGCTGATACATCTGGTGGCTGCACTTTTAAAGTACATATTATAAACAAGATGTCTAAAAATTATGACATTGTTCTTTGGACTGACATGAGTATTCGAATATTAAAGCCAATGTCTTTGATACTGAAACGGCTTTTAAATTTCCAATTATTGCTGGATGTGAACACAATCAACCCTGGCCTATAGTTACCTTTACAAAGGACAGTACTTTAAAATACTTGAGTATGACTCGCAAAGAAGGCCAAGGTATTGAAGGTTTTGCTGTATATATTTTTATATTCAACTTTGCTAATATTATAGCATGCTCCCTATTAATAAATGGGTCGACTGTGCTTTATATAAAGAATGTTGGTTAGTGTTCCAATCCTTCCATCAGACCTTGAAGGTTGTCATTGGAAACATCCTAAATCAGATATTTCATTTATTTGGTTGTCACAGATATGACAGTGTTTGTGGGCAGTTGTGTAATCTGTCATAATATTAAATTAGCAATGGTAGTTGTCTTGAAAATTGGCTTCTGAAGGTGATCTATATAAACAGGTAATAATTAAAAAAGTGCAGTGTTATGCATGCCCTGTATGTCACTGAGTAATGACGAAGACTCTGAGCACAGTTTGTCATTGATGTAGTCTAGTGTTATATTTAGATGTTTCCTTTTGCTAAACTTCTAGGCATAAGGGTAGTCTATGCTTTGTGTGAAAGTCAATATATCATAAAGTTAAATGTAAAAGGCATATTGTTCCAATAATTTTATTGTTAAATTCAAACAGATTGTATAACTAGGAGCCAATGTATATAGGAATACTTTGATTGAAAATAAGGTACTTTGAAGTGGAGTGAATGTTCAAGTTACATCTTTGATGCTGACAATTTATAACGAACTAAAAAACTAGATGGGTTTGAACTAGCCTTTCTCAGATTGTAAAATTACATTAAAGTCTTTTATAATTGTTAATTCAATAAAATTATATACCAATTTAATCATAAAGTTTGTATTTCAATTGCATATTATATAATTCAGTCTATATGTTTTTTATTAATTCCATATATAGTTATATTTATAGACATACACATTGAGGGATTACCAATTGCAAAATTCTATGTACAGCTAAGGCACAACAGTATCAGTAGAGCATTGAGAACAATTTACGAAGTTCCTATTTTTCACAATGTTAGTGTTTTCTTCTAAAGCAACAATGTTTCACTTGACAATATTTCACATAGGTGCTTTTTCAAGTAGCTTACAAAAAATAGGCCTATTTTATTATAATAAATATACATTCACCAAAGCTATTTTTTTACTGATACATATTAATAATATTACTGAGACAATTGATTTGTTTAATAATTTTAATATTGAATGATATGAAATGAAATGATTATGATACCAGTCAAATAATCATATTTAAAAACAAACTACACATATTATATATGTCATCTAAAAGCAGTAACAATTACAGACATAATTACTAACAATGTTTTTAACATGAAATATGTCATCTTTTTTGAAGGTGGAGTTAGCGTTGAAGTGATATTGTGCCGACCATCTTTAAAACTAGGTGTTTTGTTTAGACCAGCTTCAGCTCGTAACTTCTTACTTGATATCTCTACACTATTAAGCCATGTTTTCATTTCTGGGCTAAGTTCTGGTGAGGGAATAACTTCTCCATATATTTCTTTCATGATCTCTCCTACACTGATTCCTCTGATAGCATGTTTTGAGAAAAGTATGGCAGTGACAAAACCATCACTAGTTTTTCATTCTCTGTTCTGCATAAAGTGTACTGTCGTCCCAACCTACTAGCTGTGTCTCGATTGTGTAACGTTGAAATAGTTTCATTGGGCGACGATAACGGATATTGCCCAGCATTAACTAAAATAAATCCGCCTTTTTTTCGTAACGCTTCCCAGCAACCGTTTGAAAACATCATGCTCATTCTACTAAGATCAAACTCTCTTAAATATTTAAGCGTTGTTCATATGCATATATAATCAATATCAGAAGGCAGACAATATTCGAGTAACATGTGTTCTTGTTATGTCTTCCTTTGGAACCTGGTCTCTACGATTTCGTGTACGAAAGTAGAATAAAATGAAGAATCGAGTGAAGTACCAGACGTCTACAAAGGCAAAGACAAGTAGTAGAAGACGATTGCAACGAAAAGAAATTCCATTTCTAAAAAGGCTCTCTTCAACTCTGTAACGATGCAAGAGGTACAACTCTCCTTATTTATAGCAACTTGTCGCTTTGTTTATAGTTGACGTCACTGTACCGGAAATTGTTGCACGTATAATTAATACATGCAGATATTACACCATACTTTTGTACTGTTAACAAAAGGAAGTGATGTATCATATAATATATTCACCCTTTGATCTTTCTTGCACATCAGTTCATTATTTTTGCTGGTGTAAAGTTCACCTTTATCTATTATTATATAAGATGTTTGTCTCCAAAGAGTCTAGTGCACAACACAAAATATATACATATTGCCATGTCACAAGACTGTATCATACAGTATACATTTACATTAACTCCTTTTTCCTTTAGTACACATAACTAACCAAAGTCTAACAGAACAGTAAGATGTTTTACAAATATATAATAACCATTATTTAAGTGTGGGCAAAGTCTACTAACAGCACATTGTTATTCTTTAGAAAGGATTTGTAAACGTCATATATATTATAATGAAGAAAACCGCCTACCACTCACTATCACCACAATCCACAAAGAATATTTTGAGGATAGGGAATAACCATACCGGAAAAATGCACACGTATAATTAACATATGCGGATATTACACCAACACATTGTTGTTTAATATTGTAGCAAAGGAAATGATGTAATCATAAAATATCGAACTTTGATCTTCGTTATTTTTAGCTGGTGTAAAGTTCAGCTTTACCTTTATAAGAAATTTGTCTTTAAAGAGTGTAGTGCACAACACAGATATGCATGTCCGAGACTGTATTACTGTAAGGGTACAAATTTTCGAGTTTTTAAAATTTTGCTTTATTATTTAAATTTTGTGGTATTAACTTTCGTGTTTAGCCAGTGTGAAGTATTAATTAAAGGGTGTGATATCAGACACGTGTTGTGAATACAAGCGTGATTTTTACGAAGTATGGCTATACCTAGCTATTAATCTATGGTGAGAGGGTACCATATATACAAGAAAATCTGGAGGCAGTTGACGGAGAAATACTTCATTGTGAAAGAGCAAGAAGTAACCGACAGGATCCCTTTGCGTGGGTGGAATAAAAGTTAAATTTTGTGATAAAACAACAACCATGGAATATAGTGAATTAAATCCCCCACGAAAATTTATTCCTTTACGGTATATTTACATTAACTCCTTTTTCCTTTAGCACACAATAACTAACAAAAGTCTAACAGAACAGTAAGATGTTTTACAAATATATGATAAAACATAATTATTTAAGTAGACACACATACAATTTAATTTAATACACAACTATAGAAATAATAAAGTTTTCATGAACAATAATTTTAAATTTTCATGACAACAATTATGGAAGAAAAATAGAAAAAGATTAACAAGGTCAATTAACAAGGGAAGGGATGATTATACGAGTCATGTGACAACAAAAGGACTACACAACTATTTAGAAACTCAAGATCATATGATGAAACTATACATTCAACTAAAGTCACATGACAATACCTTTCATAAAGTTGTTTTAGAAACTTGGTGTACATCCTAACACCAAAAAATAGCATTTGAATCATGAACAAGTGCCTTTCTTCTCGTAAGTGTGGGCAAAGTCTACTAACCGCATATCGAGGAGACCTTGCTTCTCTCCTGGTAGAGGGGTAGGCCCTCCTTCATAACAATTAGTAATGATGTAGCAAATAGGCTCAATAATTCTGTTTGTCCATCCATCAATAAATGCTGTGAGTTGCGTAAGAATGCCGTTTATGATGTCTGTACGATATGAACCATCTCCAACATCAAAGAAACATCTTACAGCTAAAAAGATAAGCATTGTTGATATTAGAGTGAGACTAAATGTGAGTACATTGTATTTATCCCATTACTCCTTGCTATTTATCCATTAAGCATTGCATACCTTCCATAGCTGATCTCTCAGTCACACTACGTCCAACGAATCGATCATAGTACACATATTCAATCTTTAGATGGTCTATAGACCTAAAAGAGATAAGCAGATATATCACAATATTGTACAATGTATTATAATAATACTTCTTAATCTTTTAATGGTAGGCGACAAGTTGGACAATTAAAAGTATTTTACTCTTTTAATTACTAATATAATTATTGTTGTCATTGTTGTTATCTCAACAAACAACTTTTTATATATTATATCTAGTGGCAGAGTTTGTTCTGTTATAAATAAAATAACTAAATGTTTGACCATTTGCAACAATTAACACAAAGTCCACTATTTTCATCATGTATCATTGTAAATATTTTCAATATGACAAATCATAGAATAGAACAGCTACAGTTTCAATAAAGTCATTCTATTGATTACAAAGATCTTCTTTAAAAATAGCAAAACACTTCTTAGTTACAATAGAATAATATAGTTCAACACTTCAAAGCTAAAAGATTAAATACTTTATTAAAAAACTTTACCAAACATAAATATATGCATATCATGATAAAACCAATTAACCACATAACATATTAATAATTATACTTACTCTCATTCCTATAATTCGAAATCCAAGCGTCTCCTGAGCTGATACTTTTTCTTTCGCTTTCAATTTTTGTCATTGTCAGCTAAAATCATCCATACTCTTTGTCCCATTTTTGAGATCAATAATACAAGGATGTGTAACCTATGAGTAATGTCCTCTAAAACTAAAATAATCAACTGTAATTAGTTGAAGGAGATACACTAGTGTATGTAAATGTATCAGGACAAAAAAGGAATAAAAATAGGCAGAGGCAATCCCTCTCAAATTTTTCATTTTTGCTAATTATCACGAGTGGGTGTGGTCTAATTATGCATGTGTACTCTTTGTTATAATTACTCTTATCAATAGGGAAGGTCAGTCAAAATCTGTCAATTTCTAAAAAGGAGGCCAAGAAGTACAAAAAGAACAATAGGGGACATTTTATAGGAAAATTGTCACAATATTTTATAAGCCAAATCTACATTGTAATGGTAGGGCAAATGTTTATGTACACAGACAAGCCCATTACATTGTGTTGTATATATATAGCACAAACTACTGTCACGAACAACACACAAATGATTTGATAACTACTACATACTAGACCTAGTGACTAGATTAGAAGAAGATAAATAGATGAATTTGGCAAAATATTTACATTGTCTTTTCAAAGACAATCTACATCAGAAAAAGTGTTATCTTTAAAAAGAATTTTGTAAAGCGTCATATATAACTGAGAATACAATGAAGAAACATGCCTACCACTACTATCACCACAAATCCACAAAGAAATATTGAGGATAAATTGTAGTGAACAAAATATTACCTAACTATTACCATTAAAATCAATTACATAACCTCTTCACCAATATTGTTCCTACCAAAATTACTGGCAATACCAGTAATTTTCCAACAACAAGTGTCAGGACCACATATACAACTATCTACAAACATAGAACTGTGTATATGTATGTTACAAGGATACGAGTCTTTCCTCCTCTGTCAGCAATACTAGCTAAACCGTAATACATTGGTGTGAAAGAACGTAGAACAGAGTCTGTGCCTTCACCTCGACATAAACTAGGAAAGTCAGATGGAGTACCAAGATAAGTTTTAACTCCATACAAAGCATCATAGAATGATACTTCTTGTACACCTTTAGACCCAGCTTGTACTGGTTTGTATAGAGGTGTGGTTGACCTTTACGTCTCAAGAAACCTAATAATAAAAAACATTCAAAGAGCTTTCTTGTAATGAAGATTGATATATTTCAACATTGATAAACATGTATAAACTGGAACGAAATAAAATAAATGCACTTTTAGTTTAACTAATCTGAACATTGGTTTTTACTGCAAGGTAAATCTTGTGTATCTAGATATTCCTAGTAAGGTTAGATGTTTGTGTAGTATTATATTACATTAAGGGTAAAATAAACAATTTTGATACTAATGTCTTTACTGACCTACCTAGTTTACCATCAATATGACGATGTCCTCCAACTTGATGTGGGAGTGGTATGTATCCATCAGGTACAAGACGTAATAATTGAAGGGCGGAGTCATTGAGACTGTCTTTTGTAACAAGTCCTTCCATCTCAACTATTATTTGATCTATTCGATAATCATCTAGATCTGGTGTCTTTCTAGACGAGGACTTTGCTGGAGATGTGGAGACTTTGGATTGATCTGGATGTAAGTCAGAACGAGGAGACCCACCATTCCTTGCCTGACAAAAGTACAAATATTAAATAAAATGGACATAATTTTGGATTAGTTATTAATTATAAGAACAGTACGTTAAAGTTTTAACAACATGTACATGTTATAGGACTCATAATAACATTGTCCATTATTTGAATTGTATGTCATTTTAAAAAATCAATTCAATTATAAAGGCACCAAAACCTCATTAAATGTAAATTTTCTTTTTTTTAATGTAGTATATGAAACTCTGACAATCTAGTCTTACTACATAGTAGCTTGAGACAGTTGTCATTACTGGCTGAATACAGCTTAATATTATATTATAGCTATCACAAATTTTAAATGCTGTACAAGTGACAATTAAAGAATAAAATAAATAAATCTTTTTGCATTACATGTTGCAAAAGACATAAAAATAATGAATATAGCACTTATTTACTAAATATAAACTTAATAAACACTATTTGTGTTATTGTTGTGCTCTGTGTAGTATATAACAATTATTTTAGAGATTGTGCAATTGAGCAGGGAGCAAAATTCAACAAAACTAATGATGGTAACTGTCTATGAAATGTGTTACAAACAGTCAGTGTAGTAACCAATGTGAGGTATTAATACCATATAGTTACTCACTACAACATACCTTTCTACCTTCCTTGTTACTGACATCTAGGTCTTGGACTAGCTTGTTTTATCTTTCCACCTGTCTCATATCCATCATCTTCTGAGGTAGATGTAAAGGCTGCAAAAGAATATGAAAAAACATTGAATGAATTACAATGAAGTATTGTTAGTAATATGAAAAAAAAAAGAAGTATTGTTATGATATAAATATATAACATGTTAGTGAATGATATTGTATGTGAGGAATACATGAAATGTATTCTAAGAAATATCCTTATGATTACAATTTACTTAATAATACAATAATCACTAAATATATATTGTATACATGTACACAAGAACAACATCGGTACCTTTGTATAGGAAAACAAGGAATAAAAACCAATGTTTAATCACAATCCAATGTATAAACAAGATAAGAATGACAATTGCATCATCTTTATATAATAGCACAGGTAGCACAAACAATTAAGGATATTCATCAACTATGTATAAAATAAAATATTAGTGATTATATTATAGTCACATTATATGCTGTGCTGTTAAGTAAGGATGACCCAATTGTCAACCCTATTATATTGTTTGCATTCTTTGTATTGTACTGATATAGCTAGGGTATATACCTGTTTGCTTTCATTTTTTTTTAAATAAAACTTACATATTGAAACTGTTATTAATGACTAATTATATTAGTCATTGTTAATTGTTTGTAAAGTAAATAATTAATTTATTTCGTTTTATATATGGTTTCTGATCAAAGATTTCCAGTGAAATGTACCATGTTGTATTGAGGACACATCTGTACTAAACAAACTTGCCCAATTGTCCACTTCATAGAGATTATGTGTCTTTTGATAGTAAGGTTTCCCATAGCATTGCTGTGTCATTATGAAGCATGAACATCTCAATGGGTTCACTGATTACATTGTACTTGTATGTGATTCACAGTGTACACTACAACATGTGAACACACATATAAATTACATTATACAATAAATTAATTTACTTGTGTACACATAGCAATTACTATCAAAAATATCCACATACCGGTAAATTGACATGCTCATACTTAAAGTACACTTGAATGTAAACCACAAAAAGTACTAAGAATATCGTTACTAGATAACATGTATTGTACATGTTACTGATGTATTACTTATGTAGTGGACACTTCAAACTTCAAGCTAAATAGAATTGAGAGAGGTTGAACAATGCATAAATGTAGTACTGTAAAAAATAACATAAAATGAAGATAGAAGAGCATACCTAATATTAACTACATCATTAGTACATCTCTAGTCCCAAGATAATTTTAAAGTGTCGATCACTTTCTGTGCAAAGCACAGTATATAGTATAATGTTAAAATGAACTTAATACAGTTTTGTGCTATTGTTGTGCTCTGTGTAGTATATGTACTTAAAATTAATAACATTATAAACATAACTATACCTATAGTCATTATTAGTTGACAAATTTATTACAAACTGGGAATAAACAATGGATTATACTAATAACAATATTCATAATAATATTAGTACATTCACATGTACATATCTGTAGATACATGTCATCTCTATATATTTGTACATGTACTTGTGTAAACAATTAAAATCAAATTTATTCTTTGCCTCGCCCAAAAAGGTAGTGACATATATTTGGCATAGCCCTTAGCTCAGTATATTCAGCAAATATTAGATATATACATTTTTTGTAGGTTGTCTTAATTATTATATATACCTGATATATCATCAAACTGTAAGTCACATTGGGAGATGAGGGCAGGTGTCATACAAAATCTGTTATGCTGAGAATGACCAAGGTTATTAATGATATCACTTCCTCTTTAATGGAACGGTTTAAGCTCACATATCTTAAAAGTTTGTAAAAGGTCAACTACACATTGCTCTCATATCAATATTATAACATAATTAACATCTGTATTCAAGACATCTTTACATTAAAATCAACTTAAAAAAGATAACACCATAAGAAGGCTATCATGTACTATCAATATACATTAAGTGACTTAGTGTCTATATTTCACTTCAGAAAAGTGAAGTATAGCACTAATTCCCTACAGTCAAATTTACTTCCCCACAGTTACCATTACTTTACTCAGTTAATATACACATGTATCTTTAATGTTTACATAAGTCAAATCATTTTTTAACCAGATGTCTAACCATCACAATTGATTGCATCGTCTGACTGCTTATGTTATTTCAAAGATAGGTAAAGATGTCGCAACAATAGAACCAGATGGTACCATTTATCGAAAACATATCTTTAAAGAACTATAAAATGTCCATCACATTTAGGAAGACTCCCCCTAAGCAATCACACAATATCAAGTTATATACGGTATTGTCAGTATTGAAAGTTACTTATCACATATCACAACTTACAAACTTTACAGACTTCAGAATTAAACACTACATGATCATCTAAGATTACCATCTGTCATAGCAAGTCATCAAACAGTTAGTAGTACATAAAAACAGAGCTTACATAAGCTTTAACCTTGTATTCTGACATAGTTATCTATTGTATTTGTCTGTATTGAAGTAGTTATCTTAACAATAGTATGACAATATATGATATTATTAATAACGTATCAGTTAATAGACCTTACTGTTGATAAAGTGGTAACTAACACAGGATGTACTAAACTTATAACATGTGTCCTACTTACCACGCCTTTCAAAACCACAATCTTTATATTTTTGTACAATAAGACAAACAACAAGATAAACAGTCTACAACAAGAAAGTTTTTCTTAGAATACAATGTTAGTTTTTGTAGATTGTATAGATCATTTCTTGTTTAGAAAAATTTAATCCTAATGATCAGTAATATTGTTCAATACTACAAGTTCTATGTTATATGATATACTTCATTAGCAATGTTTATGACACCCTTTATTTGGTGTACTATTTTAGTAATTTACTAATGTTTGCTAATTGAATTACTAAACTATTAGATTTTGTTTCAAGTTTATGATCTCAAGAAAATCTTACAAAAATTTTAGTTGCTAATATTACCACAATATTTTCAACAATACATGTGCTATATCAATGAGACTTAAAGAACAGCAGATTAAGTACAATGTCTATAAAAAATAAATGATTTTACACCTTCCCTAGAATTGGTTTTATTTTATACCACATTGTAATAGATATGGTGACACTTAACTGTACCAATGAATAAAGTTATATATAAGATGTTTATATTGGAAGTAGGGTGTGTGTTATTATAACAAAACTCTTTATTAAATCATGAGAAAGAATATATTATATTAATATTTATGTGTTTGGCTGGAACAATAAACATTATATGTGTAATTTATAAGAAAATGAGAAAAAAGGTGACAAAGGTTACCTAGAACAATACAACCATTTTACTGAATAATTTTTACAGTATGTAAATTTATGAAGTGCTAATAAGAGACAAACTTTTATTATGATATTTACATGTATTTTTTTATATCATATACTGCCAATTAAGACAAGTACATGTGTTAAGTGACATACAGTACCAAGAAAGGTCAAGTAAAGTGTATTCTCCTGTTTATATCGGATGTAAAGCAAGTAATCTTAATATAAAGCCAACAGTTTAAAACTCATATGAACATAAATTAATATCACTGTATAGTGAAGTATTTATACAACAGCAGATACAAATGCTAACAACACTTTAATATAATGTATTTTGAAAAAAATTGTCAAAAACACATTAGATATTAAATATTATGCTAGAACAAGGGTCAAGGTGTCGTCAAGGCAATGTATACTCTCAACAGAAAGATTTTAGTCCAGATAGATAAATCTTTTTCTTTAAAGTATAGGGTTTACATTATAACTACATTTATAACTGTGTGGTGAATCTCAAAAGTCATTTCTTATCACTTCACTTTAACAAACCACAAAAACGTGACAGACTAAATATGATGACCATACAACATATGTGTACTAGCTAGTGTGACCTTTTCTTACCTTTCTAGTATCTTTACCACCGGTCTTCTGTCGAGGAGGCAGCTCTTTCTTGCAGGAGGTTTCATAACCTTCGTCTTCTCCACACGACTGGACATTGGCGCCAGCTATTGCTTCTCTGATGGCCACGCACACTGTTGGTTCTTCATCGTGGCTTCTCTCCTTTGCTACTGCCACGACTTCAGCCATTACTAACAATACTTAAGAGACTCTATTTCTTAAGGAACGAATTGGGCACTTTTGCTCATCTGTCCATTGCAAGTAATCTAAAATATCTAATCTATTCAGTTTCTAGGGCGTGTCCGTAATATTGATAAATAGATATACGGTCATAACTTATAGTACATTCTACCCTGATTAAATGTGATTAATAAAAATGATTAATAGTTCCAGTAACAGCTATATTTTACAATATATGATTTATTGGATGACCAGCTCCTGGAATGTTGCTACAGCGAGCTAGGGTGACTGAAATCTAGTCAGTGAAGATAAATGTGCATGAATCCAAATCCCATAGATATGAAAAATGTATGATTTCCAAGATTGGAAGATTAACAATAGGAAATACATCAGTAGATGCCATGTGGCCACTATATGGTTACTGATGATCAAAGACATCCTGAGCTTAAAGCAAATTATATCAATGAATTCAGATAATTTACAGTCCATATTCACATCATTAATATTTAATCAAATTATAAGCTTGCACACAGACACATGTATATTTATAAACAATGTACATAGATGATGTATATAGTGGACTGTTGTTACTGTATATTGCTGTGATTATTATACTATCAGTAAATGTCTTAGTAAAGGAAATAGATAAAATTGAGTATGACTAAAGATTATTTTACAAATATTAAAATTGTACTTTTTAAAGACTTTTTTACATAAAAAGAATAAGAATCAGATTTTCAGGGTTTTAAAAATGTACATTACCATATAAAAATTTAACATTAAATCATTGCATATGAAAATAAATTTCAAAACAATAACAACTAATAAGAGCTTGTTTATTTTGAGAAGAACCCATATAAAAAGTTAAAAAAATGCATGATGTTATATATCCGTATCTATTTCTATAATATATTTTATGTATGTATGTAATATAGGACATGGTCAATTCAATTAAACATTTTGAGATAAGCCTCTATATTTTTTGAAACTTTATTAATACAAACTTATATCATATATTGAGCTCTAACTAAAATCAAATTATAATTGTGCATAAAGTTATAAACATTTCTTTTTGATGCTATAAATCATCTGTTATTAAAAAATGGAATAATTCTGCTTTCTCAATGCTATAGTGCTTCCAGTAAAATAATATTAAATCATTGATTGCAATATGCATTGTTGGTCAATGAGTAAATATGGGTGTTATACTTCATTGTCACACTTACTATTTTCATATAACAATACAATTACAATGAACATGCCCACATATATATATATACATTTATTTAATACATACTTATTAGGCCTGTTCTTGCAAAGCAATCTAATGACTCTCTGCTAATAATTGTCGTATATCTTTGATAACAATTGCATAAGAAGCTGACAAAATGTTTATCTTAAGATATACTATTTTTTAAGTATCAGAAGAACTATAGTATTTTATAAATCAAATATACAAATATAATTGTAAGTATTAAAGGGTCTTTAACAGAATTACCAAACAATATAATATTGTTCCAAAGATGCTATAGCTATAGTTTTACACTAACATCTTATACACTTCAACATTTTATAATGCCTAAATTATTTGGGAACATATTACTATAATTATAAAGGTATGTTTATAACATTATAAGGAAAGGGACAAGTCACATGACTTTAACTCTGCTTGCTGACTTATGTATATACTATAGCACCCAAATAACCGGTCTCTTCAATTATGACTGGTATATATAAACCTCATTGTAATGTTTAAATTTATCTCATTTTGTACGATAGTCACTCAAGCCAGCTTATCTTCAATGTATACTTTACTAGGCAGTCAATAAAAAATGATCTAATTGGACAATACTAGACTAAACATTTAACGACACAATATGTTATATGAAGCAAAATGCATGGCTATAACTTGTGTTGCTATATATTATTCAATATATGCATTGTGTGTTGCTTCATATATACCTTTCCTAACTAATACTTACTATTAATAAGAACGAATTAAATATCGATCTATTCTATACAACATAATATATGAAGTTAAAGACATTGATCTTATTGATTTTACTTACTTTTATAATGGTTTTGGTTTGTTGTCTTGCCACAATTTCATTAAAGCTATATTAACATTAAAAATATAATCTAATAATATATAATATATTAAATGTATCATTAATTGTCTATATCATTTGAAATGTTAATTGCTCAATGCTGACAAAATATAGTAGCACTAGTTTTGGACCAACCACAACAACCACCAACGACACTTACTTGGTCCACAGAAATATATAATAACTACAACAAAGACAAAAAGAAGAATGAGAGTTCCTGATGACATTGTATTTTGTACTAAAAGATAAAAAACACAATCATTATAGACTTATAGGTCATAGGTTAATTCACATTATCATAATTTTATCATACTTTTTTGACCCTGTTGAATACTCCCATAACCTCCAATAGATACATTGGACATGTATTGACCTGTGTTTCCTCTATGTCTTACATCATCATTTTCTATAATGAAAAATAAACTGAGTCATAAATATAGCTATGAAATAACATGTACATGGTATATATATTACATAGAAGCCTAATACTTCAACTAGTATAGTAGACAATGATTATATAATACTTTCTAGATAATTTGTTTAACTAGCCATATTTAACCAAGATAGCATATGTCTATTAATTCTATATAAGTATATAAAAAAAGTGATATAGAAAAATGTTATTAAAGTTTTAAAAAATATGAACTGAAGGAACTTTATTTTAATTTCAAAAGTATGAGCATCAAACTATATACTACACTTGAATTAGCTTTGTCAAACAATCCAGTATATCTAGTAATTAAGTATAGCAGTCCTACCATAGGTAGTCAATAGATTAGCTGACGAGTAATAATCATATTATGTATTTAAAAGTTATAGATACTGAGTAGATTACTAGTAATAACGTACCTTCGTCATTGTGTCATATAGATGTGATTTGAACAAGGTCCTCCTATAAAAGTTAAAATTATAAATTGGGCGAGCCTGAGCGAGCACAACTTTTGTGGTCGACAGTCATTCCGT
>NW_024533439.1:0-41653 GCF_016097555.1 Gigantopelta aegis | reverse complement strand
AATTTTAGTAACACATGTACCTTTTTTAACTTTGTATATTCCTCCAAAAGTGGAACCTTTAATGAGAGAAGTACAAACTATGTACTTTTTAATTTCCCTGGTAGTTCATATTAGGACTAAAAGTTGAGAATATATCCTTCACCTCTTTTTTTTTCTTTAGACTAGATTCTCCTTACATACAAGTGATATGATTGGAAGTCGCTGTTTGTAGCTTAAGCTAAATACTCTCTTACATATTTTACATATATGGTACCATTTTCATATTTATGGTCAACATAAATATAATTTTAAAAAACCCTTATATAGGAATGATCGAACATAATGATTTTTGTCACTTTGTTGTCAGTAGTCTACATTACCTCATTATTTGTGTAATAGTGAAGTTCAGTTATCTGAAGCTAGGTTTCCTGGTAACAGCCATATAAATGATCTAACCATCCTTTTCCTTTAATTACCGATTTTGGCTTCATTGTGTTGTGTCGATATTTGGTTTCCTGAGTTGAGTCTTTATCACATTCCAAAGACACAAAGAATATATCCATTAATTTAGTATTATACCAATAACCTTGTTCATAATAATGCCATACAATGCAACAATCTACACTAGGACAAACATTGGCCTGGTAATGTTCAACAATTCATAATTGATTGGTAAACAATAATTGTGTTCAATTCACTTACGGTTAGTGGAATATGTACAATCTGTTAGTACCCTTTTTTGTCAAATGATATACCTAATATTTAAAGACTGTCCTTTGGATTTTAAAGTACACTAGGAAACATCTTAGTCTTAGTATCAGTATTTGAATCATAAATGAAAAATTAAGTAAATGAATGACAATTGATATAAAATTAACTTGTTAAAGTATAAATTTAGTCATTTGCATTAATAGTTTTGCATTACTAAGTTGTCTTTAGTAGAGGATACTTGTTTCATATTCGTTATAATCATGATAACAAATATTATATCTCTTTTTTGAACTAGGTTTGGGTCTATGAAATGAAAGAGATAGTGTGAAAGAAAATAGTATGCATTGTTGTCACTATATACAATGTATTGGACTCACTTGGCATTAGATAATATATACCACTGATATTATAACAATAATGATTATGATGATCAATAGAACAATACCAATAGACAATCCATAAATATAGACAAATAAATCACCATTATTAAAAGCTGTATTTGGGAGTTGGAATGATTGAAAGGGACTGACATGAGAAAAATGGGATATAAAACAGTTTGTGGTGTACAGTGTTTCTTACTTGTAGTGTATGAAGGACATTGAGGGTACGTAAAAAGTACTGAATGTAGTATGATATAGAAAGATTTTTTATAAGTGAGGGTATTTTGTGTAGTAATATTATATTATAATAATTGTTTAATAATTGTTTACATTATTATTATATTACTCATATATTACATATTATCAGTATAACTGAGTTAGAATGTAATGAAATATGTATATTATGATAACAATACAGTCATAATAGAATATAGTAAGTCCTACACAAACTATACACAGTAAGTAAATACTACTTGTATTATATAGAGCAATCAAGACATATCAAATGTACAACTATTATGGTCAGTGATTTAATTTATTAATTAGTATTGATCAAGGTAGTATTTATTAACTCTACCGCATAATGGTCCACATCTCAAAAGTATTCTCCATTAATATAAATGATATATCAAAAAAATGATTAGATATCAATTTATATAACGTATATACGATATACGCGTATCTTTACATATTCCAACTCATAAGTTAACTAAAAACTTGACATGAATATGATTTTAGGGTTTTAAACATTATTTCATTTTATAACTCATTACAATTAGACATGATATTGTAATTATCATTTATATGAACAAAATAATTTTTATATTTGTTATATTTGATAATGATGAGAGTAATAGAGTAAAACTGGTCATTCCATAAATATAGATAATGTAGATAAGTAGAAGTAGCTAAAGAGACTAATAAAAAAATTATAATTTGTGTTATATGTGTTCCTTACTTGTTGTAGGTTGTGGGGTTTAAAACTATTGAGGTAGGAGTAGGTGTAACTACTGTTTAGTTTAAATGAAGAGTGAGTGTTGTGTGTGTGTGTGTGTGGAAAAACAGAAAATAAAGTTGTAAACTGAATTATTAGTTCTTGCAGTAGGTTATTAGTAATTATTAAATAAAGTTTTAGTTATAATGCTTAAGATATATATATATATCTTTACCTGAAAGTTATCAATTGTCTCCGTAGATGTGTATTAGTAGCACTAAATATGTTGGGTTTCTCTCCATATCAATAAAAGCAATATGGTTTTCACCTCCATTTAATTGTGGAGTATTTCTGACTGCAAGGAATGTATAAGGTTATTAATCAAAGAGGAGTGGAAGACATTGTGTGGTTAATTTGTGCATTGTGCACATGAGTGTTCAGGAGATAAGAAAATATAGTACCAGAACTCACTAGAATGTTTTCTTTCTCTTCGTTTTATACAGATAATACATGTCACTATTATATAATAACCAGTATGATGATGACCATCAGTGCAAACCCAGACACTCCATACATTATATACATTATCATATCATTAGATAATGATTTTTACTGGGAGCTAATGTAAGAGATATTGACATAATGATATACATCATATCAACAACAATTAAAAAGAAATGAAAGTATGTTTTTAGAACATATCAATCATTTATTTTTGGGTTAAGTATTTGTACTTAGTTATAATCTTGTATATATACCTACTAGAATTGAATACATAAATAAAACAGTCCATTTATGTTATCCTTGTTCATGCACTTAATAGTTTGATCATGTTTTTATATACAAATTTGTATTTGTCCTATTGTTGTGCTTTACTTATATACAATACAGATACTTTGTTATCTTAAAAGATAGTTATTATACATTTATACTACATATTGGATTACTATTCAGTAAAGTTATAGTTGAAATTAAATAAGAACAACAAATCTATAGGATCTAAGTAGACCATGTACATTGACCATGTATTGGTTGGGTGAGGAACTAATGTGGCCAACCAAGACTACAATTTTATTTTAGTTCATAAACAAATGCACTAAGTACACACTTGGTAACATTTTGATACATAGACACTTTGGGGTTAACATTTATGGGAGTTGACATACTAGTATTAATTCAATTAATTGTGACCAGGCTGACAATCCTTGTGCAATATTGTGTATTACATGTACATTACACATGTGTTGATTCTTTAAACATACAACAAGTTCATTAAACAAATGTTGAGTGGTTGTGCATATTTCTTACTTGAGGTAGGTGAGTAGGTGATGAAATCTGATATGTAGTGTAAATGAAATGACACTTGTATGTGTAACTGTATGTGTAACAGTTGAAGTAGGAACAACTACTGGAAAGAGAGAGAGAGCATGTAAGAAAAAGAGTGATAGAAGGAATTATAAAAATGTGATAATTACTTTTCACTTTTGGTGATATTATTTATGGATTGTTTACACACAGTAGATCACATTACACAATTTAGTTTACCATATACCAAATATGATAGTATCTTGATATTTCAACTGAATAATTAATACATTAACTTACTAATAAGGTTTTCAACTAATGTTTTCATTTAGTATCATTAACTTCATTGGTGATGGTGACATTAACTGTGAAAGAGTCATTGCCTGCTAGTTGAGAAAACAATGGACCCACATTAATAGATAATAGAACTGGTTTGACGAGAATATTCCTTGTTCATTCCAGTGTTCTCATTGATGACAATAAACTCATAATATAGTACATCATAATCACATACAGAAGGACGCTAGATAATAGTTAATTTGTAATATAAAGATAATTTATAATGTTGATTATATCATCTTAAAGAGATTCACAAATAAATGGCACTATGCAATTAATAAAATATTCCATAATTAATAAAGTAAAGATATACAATGTTATATAGTTAACTTACTGTCAGTTGAACAAGTAGTGATCTGTCACTACCCATTTGTTGTCCATGTCACATTACCTTTGATGTCAATGTCATTTAGTGCTAATAAAATGATATATATCTGTTATAACAATTAGTATATACTGACAGTAGTGAGTGCTATATTAGTAATTAATTTACTCATCCTTTCTCTATATACATCAGATAGTGTGACAACTTACATTTAGGGAAGTCCAGTAGTAGTGTTATTACTGTTACCACTACCTCCTATATCAGTATTAGCTTCTACACTCAATACTATTGGACTACATTCACTGACATGTACAGTCTCCATTGATACAATGAAGTAAGTGTCATTAAGTAGTATTGTATTGTGTAGAGATATATGACTACTAATAGTTAATGTATAACTGTTAACGGATATGACCATGGTGAGGACCAAGAGACATTTAGAGCAGTAGTGTTGAGTTTTTGACACAAGAGGTTGTGCTGGAGGATTGGGAGGAGCTAAAATGGAAATAATTTATTAAAAGGAACACTGGTATTTTACTTACCATTTGGACATAAAGATAGGCAGTATTTACTCAAACAAGTATCAAGTTTACATCTGACAGAAGTACCAACTGATTGTCAATGATGCATTCATATAGATATAGATCCATTATCTGTTTTATTCCATGATATACCATGACTATTTAAATAGTCTATATTGTGTTTGAACAGTAGATCTATAGGTCCATTAACTTGTAATTCAGAGTTGACAACAGAATCTTTAGCCATACAAGATAAAATAACAGTAGTATATTCAAGAGCTACTGTTGTCCTGGGATGGAGTGGTCACTGAGAGAGACAGAGAGAAAGATACATATGGTATAGTTATTACTAGGTCCCACTAAATATAATATAATGTTGACCTAACTCATTCTGTAGCCACTTCTAATACTAAAAAGATGCTACTAAAAGTAGAACTATAACTCTGACATCCATTGAGTTTGATGTAGTGAGGAATCCTTACAATAAACTACAAACCTTTCTCTTTCAGTAAAACAAAGTTCTTCTATTACTCATAGCATGCACATACTAAGCAATCCATTCATTTCCTTTAAGAGATAGTCAAGTTAGTGTGTTTATATAGTGTATAATTATACAATATTTGTAGAGTCAAAATAAAGCAAGAAGACAATGTATTAGCTTCCTAGTATTAAGTTATATTAATTAATATTACATATAGTTGTTACTGAATCTATAAATATAAAATTTTTATATTAAGATTTCAGTTTAATGATACTTATAGTATTAATTATAAATTATACCTTTTGTACTTGAATTAGTTTCTGTTATATTTTCAAAGTCAACCACTATAAATACAAAATACTCATATTGTTTCATCATTCTTATATTCTTACCGTGGTGTACATTATCACCTCATCAATCATGTTAGTAATCATAACAGATACATTATAGGTTGCCATGGAAACTTGTTTTGATAGTGTGAAACAAACTGAGCTGATTAATGGTTACAGAGGATTTCTTTATCAACAAAGTCTGTTAGTATAAAGATATACCATAGTATATCATAATCACAGACTGGAGGCCGCTATACAGAAACACAGTGATAGTCACAACAAATAAAATGCTGAATCACCAATGATCAAAAGATTATAAATAAGTGATTGAGGAAACAAGTATATATAGTTGTGTGTAGAACAAATAAACAATAACACAATATTAAAAAATTATATGTTCTAGATGTTTACACGTAAACTAACATTTTGTATTATTTTGTTTACCACATTTGGGGGGGGTTTTGGTATTGTTATAATTATTGTCATAAAACTTTAACATAGTTACAAGGACTATCAAATGTACATAACATTGATTTCATGTAACAAGACAGACCTATAAAATGGCATACCTTTATAATAAGTTGATATGTGGGTATATCTGGATCTCCACAAATAGCTTTTTGAGATGATATTAAAGTTTTGATACATCTACTGTCTTCAAAGCTACAAGTATTTCATATAACACATATTAGAGTTACCACTTACATTTAGGGAAGCCAGTAGTAGTGTTATTACTGTTACCACTACCTCCTATCAGTATTAGCTTCTACACTCAATACTATGGACTACATTCACTTGACATGTACAGTCTCCGTTGATACAATGTAGTAAGTGTCATTAGTAGTATGTATTGTGTAGAGACATCTGGACTACTAATAGTTAATGTAAATGTTAACAGGATGTGGCCATGGTGGTTCCAAGAGACATTGAGATCAGTAGTGTTGATTGGTTCAACAGTGGGAGGATTAGGGAGGAAGTGGTAGAGCTAATTAAAATGAGAATGAATTATTATATACATAATGATATATTTATTAGTCTCTATATAATATATGGTACCTTTTACAACAGTTAACGTTGCTGTCTTTGACTTACATACACCACTAACTACACAACACAATGTAGTACCATTGTTATTATATCCAGCAATTATTGTTATATTGTATCCAGTTTTATCATCATTAGGATCAGAACTAAAATATGTCCATGTGATATTCTTTTCTTCACATTAGATATAGATCATTTAACTCCAGCTCTATAAGCTTTATCTAATATAAGATCAGTACTATCACCAGACTAACTGTAGAGACATCACAAGTGAGGAAAACCTTTTCATTAATAAGGGCAACAACTGTCTCAGGTAGGTCTTGAGTAACTCCTGTGATAAAAGTAAGATGGTGAATGCAAATATACAAATATTATAAACTCTATTTCACACTATAATTACACATGAACATAATCTATCATAGCATTGCTGCAATTACAATGTTTAACTTCTTACTACAATCATTAGTAGCTCTAACATTCCTTGACATCAACAATAGCACAGCAAATAATGCAAAATATAGTATATTACGTGAAACAACACATTCTTTTGCTCCAAATATATCAACTCTCTAAACAATGACTTTATTAATGTAACCCTTTGCAGGATCTGCACTGACCGCAAAATGTTTCAAAAATTTTTAAACACTTCTTTTTAGAATTTACGGTATTTTATCAATGAATTAATTAGCTTATATATATATATATATATGATCACGTTTTTTTAAAAGTTTGTCTTATAGTAATAGAATACATTATCAGTAGGTCATTATTATCACATGCAATATCCAGTCATGTCTGACTGATGTACAGTGTAGTAGACATGATATAATATACTACTGATATATTTAATATGAAGTCTTTTATGTTATTAATATAAGATATCAAAGTTGTTGTACATTTACTACAACTAATACATGTCATGTATTACGTTTGTAGTAAATGTACATTTGTGTATGTTGTAGTACATTGTTTATGACACACAAATTGTTGGGAATTACTTGTTGGAAACTCTATTGTAAATCAGCTATATTATATATACCCTGTAGTACTAATTGATTAATCATTAATATAGACTCTATAATCACATTTTTTATCAGTATAACTGTGTTAGATATAGAATGCAATGAAATATGTATAGTATGATGACAATGCAGTCATAATAGAATAGTAGTTAATCCCACACAAACTATACACAGTAAGTAATAAGATCATAGCAACTGATTTACTTCTGGGCATACTTATAAGACTTTCATTATACTAGTGCTTCATTGTATTTTGTGCAGACACAGGTATCTCCATACTATTACAATAGTTAGAGATCAATCTACAAATAGTACTTTGTATTATATAGAGCAATCAGACATATCAAATGTACAACTATTATGGTCATGTGATTGTAATTATTAATTAGTATTGATCATGGTAGTATTTATTAACTCTAACACATAATGGGTCCACATCTCAAAGTATTCTCCATTAATATAAATGATATATCAAAAAACTGATTAGTTAGCAATTTATATAACGTAAATATGATATACATGTTATCTTTACATATTCAACTCATAAGTTAACTAACACACTTGAATGATATGATTTTTAGGGTTTTAATCTTATTTCATTTATAACTCCTTAAAATAAACATGATATTGTAATTATCATTTACATCAACAAAATAGTTTTTATAATTTGTTATATTAGATAATGATGAGTATAGAGTAAAACTGGTCCTTCCATAAATGATAGATAATGTAGATAGGAGTAGAAGTAGCTAAAGAGACTAATAAAAAAATTATATTTGTGTTATATGGTGTTCCTTACTTGTTGTAGTTGTGGGGGGTTTTTTTTTTTTTGTTAAAACTATTGAGGTAGGAGTAGGTGTAACTACTAGATAGTTTAAATGAAGAGTTGTGTGTGTGTGTGTGTGTGTGTGTGTGTGTGTGTGGTGTGTGTGTGTGTGTGTGTGTGTGTGTGTGTGTTGTGTGTGTGTGTGTGTGTGTTGTGTGGAAAACAGAAAATTAAAATTATTAGTTCTTGCAGTAGGTTGTTATTAGTAATGCGTTAATAAAGTTTTCGTTATAATATTAATATATAATATATATTCTTTACCTGAAGTTATCGATTTTCTCTTAGGTGGTATTAGTAGCACTAAAATATGTTGGGTTTCTCTCCATATCAATAAAATCAATATGGTTTTCACCTCCATTTAATTGTGGAAGTATTTCTGACTGCAAGGAATGTATAAAGTGTTATTAAATCAAGAGGAGTGGAAGACATTGTGTGGTTACTTTGTGCATGTGCACATGTGTGTTCAGGAGATAAGAGATAGAATAACAGAACTCACTAGAATGTTTCTTTCTCTCCTTTATAAGATAATACATGTCACTATTATTATAATAACCAGTATAATATGACAATCAGTGCAAACCCAACACTCCATACATTATATACATTATCATATCATTAGATGATGATATTATACTGGAGGCTAATGAAGAGATATTGACATAATGATGATAATCATATCAACAACAATTTAAAAGAAATGAAAGTATGTTTTTAAACATATCAATCATTTATTTTGGGTTTAAAGTATTTGTACTTTAGTTATAATCTTTGTATATATAACTACTAGAATTGAATACATAAATAACATCCATTGTGTTATCTTTGTTTCATGCACTTAAATAGTTTGATCATGTTAAATATACAAATTTGTATGTGTTCTTTATACTTGCTTATATACAATACAGATAACTTTGTTTATCTTAAAGATAGTTATTATACATTTATACTACTGTAATTGGAGGTACTATTTCAGTAAGTAGTACTTTATAGTTGAAAATTAAACAAGGAAAGACAATCTATGGATCTAGCTAGACCAGGCTTTTTCTAAGAATACTGATATAAATGTTGTGTTTGGTTGGGTGAGGACCTAAGTTGGCCAACCAAGACTACAATTTATTTTAGTTCATAACAAATGCCCAACGTACACACTTAGTAACGTTTTGATACATACACTTTGTAGAGTTGACGTACAAGTATTAATTCATTAATGTGACCAGCCTGATAATCCATGTGCAATATTGTGCATTACATGTACATTACAGCTGTTTTTAGTGTTGATTCACATTTCCTTACTTAAGGAAGGTAAGGTAGGTGATGAATAGGATGTGTAAATAACGAAATGAGACTTGTATGTGTAACGTATGTGTAACAGTTGAAGTAGGAACACTACTGGAAAGAGAGAAGAGCATGTAAGAAAGAGATAGAAAAAATATTAAAATGTGATAACTACTTTACTTCTGAAGGTATTATTTATGGATTGTTTACACACAGTAGCATCACATTACAATTTAGTTTACCAATATCCAAATATGATAATATGTTGATATTTCAACTAAATAATAATAAATTAACTTACTAATAAGGGTTTTCAACTAATGTTTTCATTTTTGTATCATTAACTTCATGGTGATGGTGACATTAACTGTGAAAGATCATTGTCTGTTTTGTTGAGAGAACAATGACTCACATTTAACAGGATAATAGAACTGGTTTGACGGAGAATATTCCTTGTTCATTCCAGTGTGTCTCATTGATGACAATAAACTCATAATATAGTACATCATAATCACATACAGAAGACACACTAGATAATAGTTATTTGTAATATAAAGGATATAATGTTGATTATATTCTTCTTAAAGAGATTCACAATAAATTATACTCTACAATTAATAAAATATTCCATAATTAATACGTAAAGACATACATGTTGTATAGTGTTTAACTTACTGTCAGTTGAACAAGTAGTGATCTGTCACTACCATTTGTTGTCCATGTCACATTACCTTTGATGTCAATGTCATTTAGTGCTAATAAAATAATAATATATTTGTTTATAACATTAGTATATACTGAGAGTAGTGAGTGCTATATTAGTAATTAATTTACTCATCCTTTCTCTATATACATCAGATAGTGTGGACAACTTACATTTAGGGAAGCCGGTAGTAGTTTATTACTGTTACCCCTACCTCCTATATCAGTATTAGCTTCTACAACTCAATACTATTGGACACATTCACTAACATGTACAGTCTCCATTGATACAATGTAGTAAGTGTCATTAGTAGTATTGTATTGTGTAGAGATATCTGGACTACTATAATTAATGTATAACGTTAACAGATGTGGCCATGGTGGGGACCAAGAGACATTTAGAGCAGTAGTGTTGATTGGTTGAACAGTGGGAGGATTAGGAGGAAGTGGTAGAGCTAATTAAATGGGAATGAATTATTATAATACATAATGAATATATTTATTAGTCTCTATATAATATATGGTACCTTTTACAACAGTTAATGTTGCTGTCTTTGACTTACATACACCACTAATTGCACAATACAATGTAGTACTATTGTTATTATATCCAGCTATTATTGTTATATTGTATCCATTTTATCATCATCAGAATCAGAACCAAAACATGTCCATGTGATATTCTTTTCCATGAAATGTACGATCAGATTCATCATTAGCCCCAGCTGTGTAATATTTATCTAATATAAGATCAGTACTATCACCAAATCCAGTTGTAGAGACGTCACAAGTGAGAAAAAACTTTTCATTAATAAGGGCAACAAACTGTCTCAGGTAGGTCTTGAGTAACTCCTATGATAAAAGTAAGTTGATGAATGCAAATATATAAATATGTACAAACTCTATTTTCAGACTATATTTACACATGAACATAATCTATCATAACAATTACAAATATTTAACTTCTTACTACAATCACTAGTAGCCCTAACATTCCTTGACATCAACAACAGCACAGTAACTAATCCAAAATATAGTATACTACGTGGACAAAGCATTCTTTTACTCCAAATATCTCAATTCTCTAAACATATAATTTGTTAATTTAACAGCTTGTCTTATAGTAATACAATACATTATCAGTATGTATAAATGTAAAGCCTTTCCTTAATTGTCACGTGCAATATTATGTACACATCATGTCCGACTGCTGTACAGTGTAGTAGACATGATATAAATGTACTACTGATATAGTTAATATGAAAGTCCTTTATGTTATTATTGTAAGATATCAAAGTTGTGGTACATTTACTACAACTAATACATGTCAATATATTTATATATAAATTAAATACAAATACATTATTTTGTATCACATATCAAATTCACTAGCAAACAAATATTATTTGTTATTCTGTTCTTCTCTCCTCCTCATATGTATGAAGTCAAAGTACACAAAACAATAATTTCTTGTCCAAACAACATGTACTATATATAGTAACATGTACTATATATAGTAAGTTATTATAATAACAGTACTAGAGTACATTTACTAATACTTGATATCTGTATTATGGTGCAAGTATATTGACCTGGAGGATCTCCTGATACTAAACCAATAATGAATTGTGATAGAATGTCTAGAGCTTATTATAATGACAATACTACAATAATATATAGTTGATATATACTACTTTACTAGTGGTTGTATTATATTGTAATTTGTACTATAGCAGTTATTGGACATTCTAATATACTCTCTACAATTCAGTCAGTCATTGAAGTAGATAAAGTAGTAGTTAGTTCACTAGAATTACCACTGTCTTCTAGTTCTTCACTTTTACAAGATAGTACTAATGTTACTTAATAGAATACCTCCAGTAAATATAAATGACCACTCATAGTCATTAATATTAGTTAATGTAACTTTTTGTGTACTAGTCTGTATGATTAACAAATCATTATAAGTCATTCAGACAAAAAGAATTTTTGTGTAACATTATTGTTGTATTTATACTATGTAAGTCTTCTTTACCGGGAGTAGAACTTGTTAAATAAGTAGCTAAATGATATAAGACCAGAGAATATAAGAAGACTGTTCATATATTATTATTGCTTTCTTGAATAAATTAAATTGTAAAAAAGTCATTATTGTTAAAAACTTTAAAGTTAGTTATCAATGATATCAGTGAGAAATACTAACTAATGGCATGAATAAAAGAAAATAAAAAATAGCCTAGTTTCATCATCTTATCATCTTATTATATACCTGTTCATGTAAACACTATTATAGTTATACATTGTTTGTAGTCCTGAAATTATTACCGTTAGAGAGAACAAAGATTAATCTTACAACATAGCATGAACATACACAAAAAAACTAAAAAAACTATAAATATGAATTGTAACAAGCCACAAAGATCAATAGAAATATACTCATAAACATGTACAACAGGTTTAGAGCCAAGGATTGATAAAATGTACTTACAAAAAGTTTTGTTTGTCTCATAAACTACATCTGGAATGTTCACATCCCATACTTGTAAAACAAGTTGATAGTACTTGTTCTTCTTAAGTCCCTCAATATTTAATGTAGGGTTAAAAGTTGTATAGTTCCTCCATGTTGTATTAGTATTGTTCTGTTCTTTTATAGAATAACTATACTTTAGTACTTGATATGAACAAACATTAGGTTTCTAGAGAATTCAGTCTACAACTTATAAGAGTGCACTTTATCTATTACATACTGTAAATGTTATCTCTGTCTTTATGCGGCCATTTTATCTTTGATATATCTCAATTCTAATTGTTTTTCTTTTACTGATGTCAAGACTATTGAAATAATAAATTATAATATAATAATATACAATTGATATGTACTTTTAGGAAACCCTACATGAAACATATTACTAGTTGTAGAACCCACATCAGTGTTAGCTGTAATACTATTTCAAGAGTATGACATTGATCTAGCATCATAAAACAATATTAATAGGTCATTATGATTCTTGAAATTTTAGGATGATCTTTACAATTATAACATTGTTTTAAATTATATCTTACCATTAGCAACAGTCAGTACTGATCTGTCAGTATCATATGATTCATCAAGTCCAACAAATTGACAGAAAAATTCTGTAAAATTATTTTCAGGAGCAGCAAGAACTCTGATAGTCCAATGAAATGATTTGGTACCATTTTCAATGACTGGAGGAGCCAACTCAATGAAGAGATGTTATAATTATTGAGGTGGCTTTTGACAAGGGGTGGATCATCAGTCATTGGATTAGAGTCTGGTTTTACAAAGTACAGAATACTATGACTCCTCTACCTCTACAAGTAAATGTCAAAATCTGTGAATGTGGGCTCTTAATAACTATAAAGCAGTAAGAGAAGAATGTTTAGAGAAATATACAACTGTGTACTTTTTTACCTTGCCCTGTTGTAGTCAATATTACTAAACCAAAGAATGACAAGATACAATTTCTCATCTCTCTGATATTGGTCTTTAGACTAGAGTCTCCTAGAAGCTGTCTTTAGACTAGAATCTCTGTTTGTAGCTGAGCTAGATCATCTGATACATATATATGGATATATTAAAAATAACATTTTGGGGAATGATCTAAATAATTTCATTGTTACTGACTTATCAGCAGTCTAGATTTACATTATATATATTTGCTGGGTAATAGTGAAGGTTAGTTATTTAGATGGTGGTTGCTTGTAACAGCCATAATAAACTGAGCTAACCATCTTTTCTTTTAATTACAGATATGGCTTGACGTTTTGTAGTAGGTGTTTACTGACTACTATCTGTACTGTACTGCTTTCTCAATCATACTGGGATATAAGTATTGTATAGTAAGATGCAACCCACTCTAATATGAGTCAGCAACTATATTTGTATTGATTTGACTGGTTGCTATACATCATTACCATGATATACTCAAATGACAGCAGATTGACCTGGAGGATCTCCTGGAACTAAACTAATACTAGATTGTGATGGAACGTCTACAGTTTATTATAATTACAGTACTAGAAAATATGTAGTCGATATATACTACTTATTAGTGCTTGTATTAATATTGGAGTTTGTACTATAGCAGTTACTGAACCTACTGATATACTCTTTACATAACACTCATTCATTAAAGTACATAATAATGTGCTAGTAAGTTCACTAGAATTATCACTCTCTTCTAGTTCTTCACAAGATATACTGATGTTATTTAATGGAATACCTCCAGTATATATAAATGTCAGTCAGATTACCATTAATATTAATTAATAGAACACTTTGTAGTTCAGGAACTACACACAATATAATAATTCCATTATAACTGAATCATTACTTACCTGTTGATGTATTGTTAAAGATGACAATAGTACTAGAGTTACTGTGTACACACTCTAAATACATGTTGCTGCAGGTGAGAAGATGGCATTTGCTAATCTTAAACTAAAAATTTTAATAGCTATGTATAAAGTACTTTAAAAGGCAAAAGAGGTCATAAGTAGAGGAGGAGATACTTGCTAGACTCTGCTTTTAGTATAGCATCTAGCTGTTACTCAGAAAAAAATATATATATATATTTGTGGTACAGGGTTTCATAGGAATATTGATGTAACATTTATATTCCAATTTTCAGAGTTTCCTCATCTTCAATATATATTATATCTTCCTGGACTTAGATCTTTCTAGTAATAATAGAAAAATAATATGTATATAATATTATATATATATTTTGTATAAATATAATTATATTTTAAATTGTTTCATTCTCTTATATTTTAATGTCATTGTCTATCAGTTAGTGAATTATAAAGTTGTGTTTTAGAAGAGTGTCCTTTATAAATGTTACTCAGGAAGTATGTAGGGACTGGGTCTTCATAGAATATTAATACAATCTTTATCTTCCAATTGTCTAGAAGTACATCTGGCTATGCGTTTTTTGAAGGAGATATGCTAATGAAAAGAGTATCTATGCAGTCATTTAGAGAGTACAGGGTATATATATACATATATTTGAGTAAGGTTACTATCATTACTTGAGGTGTACCAGAAGAGAGTTTGTAATGAGAGGAGATCATTACATGCAGACAATACAGAGCATTAAATCTTAAGTTTTACAATTACATATTGTTTTAAATTATATTTTTACCATTAGCAATAGTCAGTACCTGATCTGGTCAGTATCATATGATTCATCAAGTCCACACAAATCGACAGAAAAAATTCTGTAAGATTATTTTCAGAAGCCGCAAGAACTCTGATAGTCCAATGAAATGATTTGGTACCATTTATTACTGACTGGAGGAGCCAACTCCATATTATAATTATTAAGGTTGCTTTTGACAAGGGGTGGATCATCAATCATTGGTTAGAGTCTGGTTTTTACAAGTAGAGAATACTGGTAACTAACCTCTACCTCTACAAGTAAAATGTCACATAGTATCTTGTAGAGCACCTGTGAATGTATGACTTCAATAACTAAATAATAAAAGTGGAAATTTGAGGGGAATATACACTGTGTATTTTATTACCTTTTCCTGTTATAGTCCAATATTAGGAACCAAAAAATGAGAAGGAATGACTCGTCATCTTTCACTAAACTTCTGTATTTTGACTCACGATATCTCTACAATTAGAGATAGCGCTCAGGTTGTTGGTCAATAGTGGTTTCGGAGTATATTAACTATTAACAATAATAAAAGTGGGAAATTTGTGAAGCGGCAATAGACTACTGTGTAATTTATTTAACATGTCATGAGTCCAGATAAGGAAACAATAATGAGAAAGGATACTTCTCTCTCATGATATGATTACTAAAGTCACTGTAGCTGCAATGTGTTCGGTAATGATTGATTATGCAATGATTGAATCTCTGAGGTGAATTATCTGTTATAAATATGGATATATCTTGAAAAAATGCATGTAATTAAATAATATTTATTAGTACATAATTAGTTACAATGTAGATTGACTTTATTTATTGGGAAGTAATGAAGCCCATTGTGTTAGAAGAAGGTTGCCTGGTAACAGTCATAATAACCACCCATCTTTTTCCTTTAATACAGAAAGGGCTTCAGTTGTTGGTCAATAGTTGGCTTCTTAAGTATATAATAATACACACCTTGAAGACATTTTTTAAATTTTTTTATTTTTTTAACTATTTATACCAATGACATTGTTAATAACAATAAGTGTAAATTTACTACTAATGTTCTTAGTACAACACAAATATAATGTTAAACATTGCATAATAAGGTTTAACTAATTATGTTCTGTTCACTTACTGTTAGTGAAAAAAGTATTAATCTGTTACTTTCATTAATTACCATATAGGATGTATTAATATTTAAAGACTGACCTTTGATTTTATAACACTAAAAATAATTATAATCTTATAATCAGTTATTTGGATCATAAATAAATAAATAGTAAAATGAGTGGACAATTGACACATAATAACTTGTTAAAATAGTAAAACATTCTTATTAATAGTTATGATTACTAAATTGTATTTACTAGAGGACACTTGCCTCAATACTCTGTATATCATGATAACAAATATTTATATTCTCTTTTTCTAAAGTAGGTTTCTCTATGAAATGAAAGAGATAGTGTGAATGAAAAGAGCGATGCATTGTTGTCACTATATACAATATATATTGGATCACTTCTATATTTGATAATATATATCACTGATGTTATAACAATAATGAGTATGATGATCAATATACCAATACCAATAGACTTAATCCATAATAGTAGACAAATATATCACCATTATTACCAGCTGCATTGGAGTTGGAATAATGAAACTGAAGTGACTGATATCGAGAGAAGTGGAGATAATACAGTTTGTGCTATACAGTATTCCTTACTTGTAGTGTGTGAGACATTAAACTACTGGAAAGTATGACAAAGAAAGAGTGTTTTATAGGTGATATAATCCAAATATATAATCAGAGAGCTCACTAAAATTGCAAGAATTTAGTTTAACAATTAGTTTTATAACAATAATGTCCAACAAGTGCTCAATGAACTGTATTTGTGTCTAAAACAATTATACATGCATGTATAGCATAGCAAATAACAATCTATTAGCTGCATGTTTCTAGTAATACAATGTACTCTAATAATTATATACATATTACTCACTCTATCATCAATATATATTTATAATACAGATCATTAGGACAACTTAGTTTGTAAATAGGCGTTTTTCATTTACTATTTTACAACAATTAGAGATCATCACAAAAACTATCTCTATTATATCGAGAAGTCAAGCATTTCAAATATGCAACTACTATAGTCATGTGATCATAATCAATTAACAAGGAATCATCAAGATAGCATATGTTTTGACTTACCACATAATGGTCAAATATAATCATCAATGACACATCAAATTAATAACCAATTAGGTCATAAACTTACTATCTTACAAATCTACTCATCAGATGAACTAATAACACTTGAAAACAAATATCCCCATTTTATTTTGTTAACATTATTTCATTCACAACTTATTAATTTAGGACATGATATTGTAATTATCATTTACATCAACAGAATAGTTTTTATAATTTGTTATATTTAGATAATGATGAGTAATAGAGTAAAACTGGACATTTCCAAAATGATAGATAATGTAGATGGAGTAGAAGTAGCTAAAGAGACTAATAACAAAATTCATAATTTGTGTCATATGGTGTTCCTTACTTGTTGTAGGGTGGGGGTTAAAACTATTGGGTAGTGAAGTAGAAACAAACTAAATAGATATAGTTAAATGAAGGAGATGTGAATATGTTTGTGTGTGTGTGATAACAAAAACGAAAATGAAATTTGTAATCAAATTATTAGTATTGCAGTAGGTAATATTAGTAATGTGTTAAGCATAGTTTTAGTTAATAATGTAAAGATATAATATATATATATATATATTCTTTACCATGAAGTTGAGATGAAATCAAATCTGTGAGGTAGGAAACAATACTACTATTACTATACCATAGATAGTTGAATGACAAGGTGTTTGTGAGTATGGATGTATGTGGGAGGAAAGGAGTTATAAATTAAAATACTTGTAGTAGCACATTAACAGAACTAAGACTAATTCATAGGTATTAAACAAAGGTATAATGTGTAGATGTAATAAACCTTTTTCTACCTATGATGAATGAAATTTGTTTAGTAAATACAACTACTGGATAATATAGATAGTATATGTACATAATATAGAGAGAACATGTACATGATGTAGAGAGTATATATAAAAACAGTCAGTAAAAATATTTATTGTCGATTATTCATTTAAGTGATCTAAAGTTTTGCTTGTATATTGTGCAATACATAACTTACTAAAGATTTTCCACTAATGTTTTCATTTTAGTATCATTAACTTCATTAGTGATGGTAACATAATTGTTAAAGAGTCATTGCCTGCTTGTTGAGAGAACAATGACTCACATTTAACAGGATAATAGAACTGGTTTTGACGAGGATATTCCTGTTCATTCCAGTGTTCTCATTAATGACAATAAACTCATAAATATAGTACATCATAATCACATACAGAAGGACCTAGATAATAGTTAATTTGTAATATAAAGATAATTATAATGTTGATTATATTCATCTTAAAGAGATTCACAAATAAATTCTATACTATACAATTAATAAAATATTTCATAATTAATTAAGTAAAGATATACAATGTTATATAGTTAACTTACTGTCAGTTGAATAAGTAGTGATCTGTCACTACCATTTGTTGTCCATGTCACGTTACCTTTGATGTCAATGTCATTTAGTGCTAATAAAATAATAATATATCTGTTATAACAATTAGTACATACTGACAGTAGTGAGTGCTATATTAGTAATTAATTTACTCATCCTTTCTCTATATACATCAGATAGTGTGACAACTTACATTTAGGGAAGCCAGTAGTAGTGTTATTACTATTACCACTACCTCCTATATCAGTATTAGCTTCTACACTCAATACTATTGGACTACATTCACTGACATGTACAGTCTCCATTGATACAATGAAGTAAGTATATTAGTAGTATTGTATTGTGTAGAGATATCTGGACTACTACTAATAGTTAAAAGTATAACTGTTAACTGGATATGACCATGTGAGGACCAAGAGACATTTAGAGCAGTAGTGTTGAGTTTTGACACAAGAGGTTGTGCTGGAGGATTGGGAGGAGCTAAAATGGAAATAATTTATTAAAAGCAACACTGTTATTTTACTTACCATTTGTAACATAAAGATAGGCAGTATTACTCAAACAAGTATCAAGTTTACATCTGACAGAAGTACCAATGATTGTCAATGATGCATTCATATAGATATAGAATCCATTATCTGTTTTATTCCATGATATACCATGACTATTTAAATAGTCTATATTGTGTTGAACAGTAGATTCTATAGGTTCCATTAAAACTTGTAATTCAGAGAGTTGACAACAGAATCTTTAGCCATACAAGATAAAAATAACAGTAGTATATTCAAGAGCTACTGTTGTCCTGGGATGGAGTGTCACTGAAAGAGACAGAGAGAACAATATATATGGTAGTATTACGGGGTCCTACTGAATATAATATAATATTAACTTACACATTCAGTAGCCACTTCTGATAAACATGTTAACTAACAACAAGATAACAGCATATCTCACAACAAGGACATATCCAGATATCCTAGAACTATTTCCTCTCTAAAAGACAAAATATGATATGTATAGGTGACCTATGACCACTTGTTTACTTCTCTCCCGTATCCAGATTCAGTATCCTTGTGCTTTTTAGAATATTCTGTCTCTTGCAATAGCCAAAACTTTGTTAGTAAGCTCAAAGAGGCTATGTAATAGCTAGACTCTCATACATTCTTGTTACTCCAGAGAGTCTCACTAATAACTCTGTTTCAGTTTAGATTATCCATCATTTATATATGTAATTCTTACTTATTTTCCTGTTACCAATATATATTTCCTGGTACATTTTTAACTGCTGTTTGTATTTTGTAATATCCAGTATTATAATATTAGTATAAGTTTGACTATAACCCGTAATGTAATGAAATTACTATATTATGAAAACAAGCATTCATAGAGGAAAGTTAGTCCTACACAAACTATACATAGTTTTAAGTAAGCGAGATTATACAAGTAACATTTCTTCATATCTGACAAGGGCTTAAATATACTAATGATTTTGCTGACATAGGACTTCCTTACTTACAATATCTAGGAGATCAATCCACAAATATAGAGGTTGTAGACTTAAAACTATTGAGCCTAGGAGTTGTTTAGGAAACTAATGATAGTTTAAATTTGGTATATGTACTGACGATTAAATAAGTTGTTGCACCTAGTAAAAAACACTTCTTGGAATAAATATAGAGTACATTGTACATTAATAAGAGTACATTAATATAGAGAGTACATGTTCATAATATTAGAAGAGTATTCAATAAAAATGTCAGTAAGAAAATTTGTTGTTAGACCTGATTTATCTGGGCAAGGTTTTACTTGTTATACTTACATTGCGTTAAGTGTTTTCAACAAGTGTTTCATTTTGGTTCATAAATTTCATTGTAATAGTACCGGTTGATTAGTATTTGTATTGTGGACATAATATTTTAACTACTAATGTTTATGGTATAATTGTTAACAGTGGCCCGTCATGGTGGGGACCAGAGACATTTAGCAGTAGTGTTTAATTTGACAAAGAGGTTGCTGGCTGATTAGAGGATAAATAATTTATAAAAATACATTGTTATCCTTTACTACCATTTGTGACATAAAAGATAGGCAGTATTGCTAACAAACAAGTATAAGTTTACATCTGACAGAAGTACCATGATTGTCAATGATGCACTCATATAGATTAGACTCATTATCTGGTTTTATTGCATGATATAATGATATTATAATATGTCTATATTGTTGTTGAACAGTATATTCTATAGGTTCCTCTAACTTTAATAGAGTGACAACATAATTATAATTATAATGATTATAATGCTTTTAAATAATGTAACTGTATTGTTAATTAATAAAGAATTTGGGAATGTTGATTTGACAATTACCAATGGAAGCTGCCATCTACAATTACATTGCCTTCACATCACCTTTGCTATTGTAACTGATTACAACATAAATCCGGTAGCTCATTCACATTAGTAAGAAAACCATCAAATTATATACATTGTTTGTGACACAAAATGTTGGGAAATTACTTGTTGGAAACTCATTGTAAATCAGCTATATTATATATACCCTGTAGTACTAATTGATTACATCATTAATATAGACTCTATATTACATTTTATCAGTATAACTGTGTTGGATATAGAATGCAATGAAATATGTATAGTATGATGACAATGCAGTCATAATAGAATAGTAGTTAATCCCACACAAACTATACACAGTAAGTAATAAGATCATAGGAACTGATTTACTTCTGGGCATACTTATAAGACTTAATTATACTAGTGCTTACATTGTATTTTGTGCAGACAACAGGTTTCTCATAATTACAATAGTTAGAGATCACATCTACAAATAGTACTTTTTTATATAGAGCAGTCAGACATATCAAATATACCACTATTATGGTCATGTCATATGATTATGGTTAATTAATTAATTTTGATCAAGGTAATAACTCTACCACATAAATGGTCCAACATCTCAAAAGTACTCATCCATTAATATAAAATGACATATCAAAAAACTGATTAGATAGTAATTTATAAAACATAAACATAATATACATGTTATCTTTACATATTCAACTCATCAGTTAATAACAACACTTGAATAAATATGATTTTTTAGGGTTTAACATTATTTCATTCATAACTCGTTAAATTAACAGACATTGCAATTATCATTACATCAACAAAATAGTTTTTATAATTTGTTATATTTAGATAATGATGAGTAATAGAGTAAAACTGGTCACTCCATAAATGATAGATAATGTAGATGGAGTAGAAGTAGCTAAAGAGACTAATAACAAAATTATAATTGTGTTATATGTTGCTCCTACTTGTTGTAGGTGTGGGATTAAAACTATTGAGGTAGCTATAGGATCGGAGTAGGAGCAAGTAATTAATAGTAAAATGAAGTGTAAATATGTTTGTATGCGTAGAAACAGAAAATGACGAAGTGTGTCTTGATGGTTTTTTAAACATCTGTAACAGCCATGTTATGTTGTCGATTAAATTGAATGAGAAGGAGGGAAGGGCTGAGTAGCATATGGACTGATTGAAGAATCATTGTAGGCAAAACCATTCTGAATGGCAGAGTCATAAGGTGGAGGGGCTGTCCTGGTGCTCGTATATAACGAGGGATTTGCACAGAACATGAGTTTTATTTCAACATAATCATCTTCTGGACGTTCTGGTACTGGTTGAGTATGGAGGCTGAATCATTTAACTGCGAGGAGGAGGAAGGTGATGGTGGTGCTTCCTTGTTTTTGCAGGTAGTTCAAGTGTAAGTCTTTCTTAAGTGATGAAAGATCCTGGAAGTTATTGATTGTCCTATAGGTGGTATTAATAGCACTAGAATATGTTGGGTTTGTCTCCATACGTGGTAAGATAAAATCAATATGGTTTTCACCTCCATTTAATTGTGGAGTATTTTGACTGCAAGGAATGTATAAAGTGTTATTAAATCAAAGAGGAAGTGGAAGACATTGTGTGTGCATGTGCATATGTGTGTTCAGGAGATAAGAGAATATAATAACAGAACTCACTAGAATGTTTCTTTCTCTTCTTTATGCAGATAATACATGTCACTGTTATTATAATAACCAGTATGATGATGACAATCAGTGCAAACCCAGACCCTCCATATGCTATATACATTATTATATCATAGATAAGATATTTTACTGGGAGACTAATGCGCGAGAGATATTGACTAATGATGATAGAAATATTAACACAATTTAAAAAGAATGAAAGTATGTTTTTCAGAACATATCAATCATTTATTTTGGGTTTAAGCAGTATTTGTACTTTAGTTGTAATCTTTTATATATCGCTACCAGAAGCTAGCACATAAATAAACATTAATGAACTCCATTTATGTTATTTTTGTTAATGTACTTAAATAGTTTGATTATGTTTTAATATACAAATTTGTATGTCTCCTTATTGTTGTACTCTGCTTATATACAATAAACAATATAGCTAACTTTGTTATCTTAAAAGATCGTTATTATACATTTATACTACTGTAATTGGAAGTACTATTTCTGTTGGTCTTTTATAGTTGAAAAATTTAAACAAGAAAAGACAAATCTATGGGATCTAACTAGACCATGGTGCTTTTCTAGAATACTGATATAAATGTTGCCATTTGGCTCGGTGAGGAAACAAGTTGGCCAACATCCAAGAGTACAATTTATCTTAGTTTATAAACAAATACACTAAGTACACTTGGTAGGATTTTGATACATAACACTTTGGGTTTAAACATTATAGTAGTTGACTACTGAGATTAATTCAATTTATATGACAGCCTGATACTTCTTGTGCCAATATTGTGTATTACATGTACATTACAGCTGTTTCTAGTGTTTGATTCTTTAAGCATACAACAAGTTCATATCAACAAATGTTGAGTGTGTGCACATGTCAATGTCATTTAGTGCTAATAAATAATAATATATTTTATTTAACAATTAGTATATACTAACAGTAGTGAGTGCTATATTAGTAATTAATTTACTCATCCTTTCTCTATATACATCAGATAGTGTGACAACTTACATTTAGGGAAGCCAGTAGTAGTGTTATTACTGTTACCACTACCTCCTACATCAGTATTAGCTTCTACACCTCAATACTATTGGACTACATTCACTAACATGTACAGTCTCCATTGATACAATGAAGTAAGTGTCATTAGTAGTATTGTATGTGTCTGAGATATCTGGACTATTAATAGTTAATGTATAATTGTTAACTGGATATGACCATGGTGAGGACCAAGAGACATTTAGAAGCAGTAGTGTTGAGTTTTGACACAAGTTGGCTCCTCCAGTCATTGAAAATAGTACCAAATCATTTCATGGACTATCAGAGTTCTTGCTGCTCCTGAAAATAATCTTACAGGATTTTTTTTGTGATTTGGTACTTGATGAATCATATGATACGACAGATCAGTAGTGACTGTTGCTAATGGTACGAATATAGTTTAAAACAAAAATATTATCGTAAAAATCATCCTAAAATTTCAAGAACCAGGTTCTTATTATGTGCGATATATTATATTTCTGGATTTTATATCATTTAGGTACTTATATTATCTAGTGCTACGCCAACTTTCAACAGGTAAAGAAGACTTAACATAGTATAATTACAAACAAATAATGTAACATGAAATTCTTTTGTGTCTGCTATGACTTATATAATGATTAGTTAATCATACACACTAGTACATAACGAAGTATGACAACACATTTGGGAGAAATTAGGCACAATTAATTACATGATGTTGAAAAAGAGAGTGTCTGGTAGACTGATTGTGTAAATTAATATATATTTATTTTTCCCAAAATAATTTCAATATAACTATTGTAGTACATTGTATTACTATGCAAAGTAGTTATAAATTTGTTTAAGTATCTGTCCATTTTACTCCTTCACACACACACACACACACACACAGCTTCTATATCACATAGTTTTTTATGCTATGACTCCCTCTACCTCTGCAAGTAAATGTCACGTTAGTATCTTGTAGAGCAACCTGTGAATGTGGACTCTCATAACTAAATAATAAAAGTGGGAATTTTGAGGGAATATACAACTGTGTATTTTCATTACCATGTCCTGTTATAGTCCATATTAGAAACCCAAAATAATGAGAAAGTATAACTTCTTCATCTCTCACTGATATTCTATATTTTGACTAAAGTCACTGTATTCTGCTGGTGCAATGATTGAATCTTTGAGGTGAATTATCTGTTATAAATATGGATAGATCTTGAAAAAATGGGTGTAATCTAAATAATATTCATATTACTGACTTATTAACAATCCAATTGACTTTATTATTGGGAAAGTAATGAACGTCAGTTGTTTAGAAGATGGTTGCCTGGTAACAGTCATAATTACTACCCCCATCTTTTTCTTTAATTACAGAAAGGGCTGGTCAGTAGTTGACAATTGATAGATAATACCAGCTACATTTGGAATTGGATAATTGAAGGAGCTGATATAAGAGAGTGGGAGATAATACGGTGTTTGTGCTATACAGTATTCCTTACTTGTTGTGTATGAAGACATTAGATAATTAAAAACTACTGGAAAGTAGGACAAAGAAAGAGTGTTTATAAGTGATATAATCCAGAGATCCACTAATAATTGCAAGAATTTTGTTTAACAATTAGTTTTATAGCACAACACCAATGTGTGTATCATATCTAAACAGGTTATCACCTGCATAAATAGCATAACAATATAAAACAATATATTGGCTTCTGTTGTAGTAATACAAGTACTACAATATATATAGTCACTACTTCACTATATCCTTTATAAACAGATTATTAGATAACCTAGTTTGGCAAAAGGTGGTTCCGTCATTATATTACAACACATTAGAGATCAAACATAATCTTATTATATAAAAGCAGTCAAGCATTCAAATTGCCATTATTATAGTCATGTAATCACAAATCAATTACAAGAGAAATGATCAAGATAGTATATGCTGACACTACACATAATGGTCCAAATTACTTATCATGACACATCAAGTTATAACCAATTAGGTCATAAACTTACTATCTTTACAAATCTGTCATCAGTGAACTAACACACTTGAACAAATATCATTTTATTTTGTTTTAACATTATTAAACTCATTAAATTAGACATGATATTGTAATTATCATTTACATAAACAAAATGTTTTTATTGTTATATTTAGATAATGAATGAGTAATAGAGTAAAAAACTGGTCATTCCATAAATGATAGATAATGTAGATGGAGTAGAAGTAGCTAAGAGAACTAATAACAAAATTATAATTTTTGTTATATGTTGTTCCTACTTGTTGTAGGTGTCGGGGTTAAAAACTATTGAGTAGGAGTAGGAGTAGTAATTGATAGTTTAAAAGAAGAGTGAATGTGTGTTCATATATGTAGAAAACAGAAAATGAAAGCTGTAAATCAAAAATACTAGTACTCTGCAGTAGATCATTATCAGTTTTCCTTTACATGTAGTCTGTTTTGACATTGAGGTAGTAAAAGCTACTGATAGTCTGACAAAGAATGAATGTTTGTAGTGAGGGGATCTTGAAGAAGGAGGGAGAGCAGTGGTGTTGAGTAACTGAACAGTGGAAGGATTAGGAGAAAAAAATGGAGCTAAAAAACAAATAAATAACATCATAGTTTGTGTAAAAATACCAATACTGTACATTTTATAACAATTAGTTTTGCTTTCTTTGTGGCACAATTTTCAACTCGACATTGAAATGTAGTACCATTGTTATTATATCCAGCTATTATTGTTATATTGTATCCAGTTTTTATCATCATTAGGATCCAGAACTAAAAGATTTCCATGTGATGTTTCTTAGCATGATACATGACATCAATCATACTATTTGCTCCAGCACTATGTATATTATCTAATATAAGATCAGTACTATCACCAGATCCTGTTGTAGTAGGACTTCACAGGTGAGAAAGACTTTCTCATTTATAATAGCAATAATTGTATCAGGTAGATTATGAAGAATTGGATCTATAATAAAAGATATTATTACACACATATAATATGTAATCATAGTATAACTGTGTACATAGGTATATTATGACATATATTGAATATTTAGTGAGACTTACTACAATAATCAGTAGCTCCAATATTCCTTGGTATAATAGCAGTAGAGCAAAAAAAGATAAGATGTAGTAGACTTCTGCGAACAAGACATTTTCACATATAAACCAGAGATCTCACTAATAGCTACCACAACTAGGCTTAACAATTAGTTTTATAGTGATAATGCTTCACCAACTGCTTAATAGTGTGTGCTTATTTCTAAACTATTTTATATAGCATAGAATTTTATTTATATCTTGGAACAACTTTGTTGGCTGCTGTTTATATTGTGGTAATACAAATACTATATATTTATTTATACGCACAATTAGTTACTACTCGACTTTATAATCATATATACTTTATATACATATTTTCAGTATAATTGAGTTGGCAACAACACAACAATTAGAGATCAATGAACAATTACTAATCTTATTATATTTGTGTATATATTGCTGTTTGTATTTTGTAACAAGCACTTCAAATATGCTACTATTATAGTTTATGTGCATCATGAGTAATTAATAAGGATTGGTTATGTAGCATATACTCTACATAATGATTAGGTAATATTTTATATATCATAAACATTTTACTTATTTCTTGGGACTATGTATTGCCTGCTGTTTGTATTTTGTAACAATACAAGTATATAAATAATTATAGATTGGTTACCACTTGATACATCATTATATATAGCCTCTATATTACAGATTATTAGTATAACTGAGTTTACTATGTAATGTAATGAAATATCTATACTATGATAACAATGCATTCATAATAGAATAGTAGTTAGTCCCACACAAACTATACATAGTTGTAAGTAATAAGATTAAAGCAACTAACATATTTCTGGATATTCTGACAAGGTTAAATATACTAATGCTTTTGCTGACAATAAGACTCTCCTTATTATTACAATATCTAGAAGATCAATCCACAATACCAATCTTAATATATTACCAGTCAAATATGCTACTGTTATAGTCATGTGGATCATGGTTAATTAACAAGGATTGGCATATATTAACTCTACCACATATTGATCCACATCTAAAAAGTACTCTCCGTTAACATCAACGACAATATAAGAAATAACTGATTAGGTTGTAACAATTTATTATAATGATGAAGATGATTAATAATTATGATTATTATTATATAACAACAAGTACAACATAACAATAGTAAACAGAGAAAGGAAATGAAGAAAACAACAGTTAATAACGATTATATTGACAAAACTTAGTTCAGTGGTAAGCCAATGGATGCTCTCCATCTTCAAGTCCCAGGCACCTCCACTTCATATGGGACCCCCTTAAACAAAGTATGGAAGATCTCAATATGGCAAAAAAGCATTCTAGTTCTCACCCATCCCGTTGCCTCACTATATATAACTTTTATCCCATTTAGATGACAGACTCTCCTAATTTCTTTTAAAAAAGACTTCAGCCTACCACAAACTGCCAAATATGTAATCAGTGCTGGGGTACCAATTTCGGTATCAGCCTCCCTTATGAATGACTCATGCTTCACTTGACTCAAGACAAGAGAGGCAAGATCTCCTATTGCATCTTGTATCTTGTTGTGTATCTGGATACTATCACATCTTTTGTACATGATAATGTATTTAATAAACTGAACTGAGAGCTACAACCATCACACAGGTCTGGGACTTTTCCCAATGGTTTCTTGTACCTAATTGCCAAGGCATCCTGGAACTGACAGTTGTAAACTGAGTATCCCGTTGCTAGTTTGCAGGATCAAACTGACCCAGGACTTCATCAAATTTGTCACAAACTAAACACAACATAGAAATAATTTCATATAATTATGCTTTCCAGTTACTACTAGATTAATATAACCATAAAAGTATTACCAGTATAGTTTATGAATATTCCAATAGTTGATGTCCACTCCACACCTCCATTTATGTTCAAAAAATGAAGATATCAGTACCATTGTTGTTTTCCTCTCTTGTTTTTTATTTCTTAATGGATAAACCTGTACTAGTCCAATATACAATAACTCTGGAATAGTTATCAGAGAACCTTGTCCATGCATCTCAACTCCTGTTGGAAGTACAGTAATGTTTGAATGTTCTTCCAGTTACACTGGGTCTTTTCATTCATTCTGGAATATTTCTAATATTAAGCCTTTGTTAGTCCAAAATGCGCCATTAAACAGCAATATAGATCTAAATGGAGACGATACTGGTACTACAGTCATTCTTCCAGTAACTGAACAAGATTCAATGGATGTTCCAGTGTGGATTATGTGACTTAGTCAACTTAGCAAATTGTGTGTAAACCTCTGCAAGCTACTGTTATATCATTACCAGTACAAGTGATATCATTTGGTAAGTAAGTACTATAATATATCTTCTTCGATATAGTAACACCTACTGTAGGTCCTCCTTGTTCATAACTCATCACTTACAAATAGGGTAGTCCCACTACACTGGTCTCCTCCATTGACATTATCAGATGACATTTTTTTTCTTAAAATGTATCAGTCACTGATGATACTAATATCACAGATTATTTCTCTACTAATACCACTAATAATAACAATTGAGAAGGGACTACACTAACTAATAGTAACTGTAGTCAATATATTGGAGTGTGTCTACTGTAGTTAATAACAGCTACAGTCAATTCAACCAGTACTTTGAGAAGTTTAGCTTTACATCAGGTGTAAGTAAGTATATAGTAATATTAACAATTATTAATGACTATACCATTTAATCAGCTCCCAATATTACAGACTAGATACAAGTTATTATGATGATTTAAATAATACATTTCTTAACTCTCAGTAAGAAAATAAAGATACTTTATAACACTTTATATTCTCTATTATATTAGGTATTATTACAATGTAATAATTATATTTATCAGTTATTGTTGAAGAACAATTGTGGAAATGATATTAACAGTTTATCATCAGCAACTCCAATATCAATAAATGATACTTTATTTATCAATATAACTGATATTACAGTTGATAACAGGATATATTTTGTAGTAATAATGGTAGAGAACTTCATAGGAAATGACATGACAGAATATATTAACATCAGAAATGAAAGTGAGTATTACTTTATATCATTATTTTATAATATTTTAAATGTTTAGGTCACCTTTTAACATATTACTCTATATATATTTGTGTGTCATCATCAATTATTCTTGTTGTTATGTCCTTTGAGTTATAACAAATATTATATTTTTCATTAAGATACTCAGATGATAACGATACTCAACAATACTACAAAAATCAGAAAAGTCAAGACTATTTATACAGTACTGTAATTAGATTCATATTTACAAAATAATCAATAAGGTGATAATAGTCCAATTAGTTGAACATAACATCTCCTCCACCTTTAATTCTGATACATAACAGAATCTCCTGGTTTGTAATAAATTAACCGTTGTGGAGGTCTTGAAATCCTTGTGGGTCTACGCATGATATTTGTAGGTGGTTCTGTGTATTCTGGCTCTGCAGGAATTAATTCAATCTCAGTGGGGTCACTGCTAACTGGTGCTGGGTACTTCCCTTATTTCGAGGACGTAATTGTTCTGCATGTCCCCTCCAAAACCATTTCTCGTACTTTTACATGATAAGAGACAGGGCCGGTTTTCTTCACTATAATACCAGGCACCCACTTGGTAGTCCCTCGATAGTCTCTCACCCAAACTTCTTCTTGTTTCTGAAAACTCTTTTCCCTGGCCTTTTTTGTCGAAATATTTCTTTTGCTTCTCTTGTCTTTCAGTGATCTTCTTATTTAAATTTGGAACCAGTAAGTCTAATCTACTCCTTGGTATCCTCTTCATCAATAACATAGCTGGTGCTTCCTTGACTGTTGATTGTGGTGTTTTCCGATAATTTAATAAAAAGTTTGTTAGCTTTTGGTTAATATCACCTCCTCCTTTTGACATCTTCTTCATTGCCATTTTGAATGTCTGCACGAATCTTTCTGCAAGTCCATTTTTGATCTGGGATGGTAAGGTGCTACTTTAGCTATGTCTGATACATTTTGACTAGTGAATTCTTCAAACTCCTTTGAGACAAACTGTGGTCCATTGTCTGTGACAATAATCTCTGGCAGGCCAAAACGAGCAAATATTAATCTCTCAGCTCTTGTATGGTATGTTTAGCTGTTGTGGTTGACATGGGTTATGACTCAGGCCATTTAGAAAACGCGTCAACCACAATTAACCACATCTGACCTAAGAAAGGTCCAGCAAAGTCTAAGTGTACTCTTTGCCCATGGTTTGTTGGGTTGTTCTAGTGGGTGAAGGGGGGTTCTCTTGGTCCTCCTTGTGTGGTTCTTTGTTGGCAGTCCTCACATTCATGAGCCACATCCTCTAAGTCTTTGTTTATGCTAGCCACCACACATAAGACCTGGCCAGTGCTTTCATCCTTACTATTCCTGGATGTGTTTCATGCAGCAAGTTCAGCACTTCTCTCGCAAAATCTGGTGGTATAACTACTTGCATTCCTTTCAGTAAACATTTTCTTTCGATGGTTTTAATTCTTCTCTGTGTTGTAATATGGTCGTTGTTCAGCGCTTATTTCTTTGGCCACCCCGTTTCACACAGCTGAGTATCTTTGCTAGCACTGGGTTCTTGCGGATGCTCTCTGCAATTTGTTTTGTTTGAGACTTGTATCTCCTCAAATTGTTGCTGCTGTACTGATGCGACAATATCTGTTGCTTTCTGTGTTATATCCTCTAACGGGAACCTTGACAATGTATCAGCATTTCCATGTTTGGTGGTTGAACGAAATTGAATGTGGTATCTATAATCCATTAAAAAGAGTGCCCATCTCTGGATTCTTCCAGATGCTATACTGGTATTGCTTTGTCTGGATTGAAAAGTACGGTCAAAGGTTTTGTGGTCTGTGACCAATGTAACTTGTTTAGATAGAGATAGGTGTGAAACTTACTAATTCCCCACACTATGCTTAAAGCTTCTCTCTCTATCTGAGATAGTTTCTTTCAGCTTTGGATAATGACCTTGAAGCATATGCTATAGGTCTTTCAGTGCCATCTTTCATAACATGTGATAACACTGCTCCAATTCCTACTGATGAAGCATCACAATCCAACTTCAATGGTAACTTTGGGTCATAGTGTACCAGTACCTTGGCTGATGCTAGTTGTTGCTTGAGCTGTTCAAATACTTTCTCCTCTCTCTTTGTCCACTTCCACTTTACTTCTTTCTTTCTTAATTCGTTAAGGGTTGCAGCAACTGTTGACAAATTTAGGTATAAATTTTCCATAATAATTTACCATTCCCCATAAATGATTGTAGTTTGTTCTATATTCTTTGGAGGTTTGGCTGCTAAAATTGCTTCTACTTTCTTTTCGACTGGGTGAATTCCCTCTTTGTCGATGACATGGCCTAAAAAAATATTGTACTGAATCTTGAAAAAATTGACATTTGCTTCGACGAGCTTGAAGACCATATTTTTTCTAGTCGGCTCAAAACTTCCTCCACATTTGCTAAGTGTTGTTCCTCTGTTTCTCCTGTGATGAGTATATCATCCAGGTACCACACTACTTGATGTAGTCCTTGAAAATTTTTGTCCATTATCCCTTGGAGATTGCAGGACTTGATGGCTACTCCATATGTTGGCAATCGTGTCCATTGGTACAATCCCTTATGTGTAATTTATGGTGGTTAGACTTTTAGACTCATCATCCAACAATGATTTGGTTATAAGCTTGAGCTAAATCGATTTTGGTGAATTTGTTTCCTCCATTCATTGCTTGAAAAACATTCTTCTACCCTAGGTAATGGGTACTGCTGTTTACTTCTAGACATGGGTTGAGGTAACCTTGTAGTCACCGCATACTCTCACAGTACCATCGGGTTTTTATTACTGGTACTATTGGCGTCCCCACTTGCTGAAATCTACTTTTTCTAAATTTCCTTCTTCCACCATGGCATCCAATGCCTCTCTAGTTTGTGGTTTACAGCAAATGGTACTGCTCGTGGTTTGTAGAACTTCTCTTGTGTGTTTGGCTAACTCTCAAATGAGCTGTGATACTTTTTCAACTTACCTAGTCCTGCTCTAAAGACTGTGTTGGTGTATTTCTGAAGGACTTTGTCTAGTTTTTGTGATACCTCTTCTTCAAACTGAGTGGTACTACTTGGTTTGTTAACCTGCTCATCCAATTTTCTCCAAAAAATGCTTGTGTATCCAGTCTCTGCCAAACAACCAATGGCATTTCTCTTTTGCTACATACAGTGTAAGTAATTTGGTGCTTTTACCAATTTGGGCTTTCCAGTTGTTTGTCCAGCGCTTCATCAACTGTCCAGTTGCTGATCTCAATTTTCTTGTTGACGGTTCCAATTCACACTGCAAATACTTCTTGGTACAATCGTGACTGCAGCTCCAGTGTCAATTTCCCCTTGGCACCTTTGTCCTATTTTATTTTTACGTTGATAATTGCTTTTTGTTGTGAACTCGTTTCTTGTAGTCCATTTAACACACTCTCGCCGTCACTGTCTTCAGAGTCTTTCTCGTGTATTGGCTTTATTTTTTGATCTTGGCGTTCTCGTTTCATCTTATTTCTACATGCGTCAGCAATGTGCCCTTCTTTTCCACAGTGAAAACATTTGACTGTCTTAAATTTGCATTCTGCTGGGCGATGTCCACCTTTTTTACAACGGTAGCATCGTTCTACTGGTTTGGCTTGTTCCGTTCTCGGGGCTCTGCTTATTTTCTTTCCTCCAATTCGGTGCACTTCTCCCTTGTTATTGTGCATCGTTGAAGTGGTCCTTTTCTGCTGCTTCATAGCAGTTGCGATTTCACAGGCCTTAGCTAACGTCAGATCTTTTTCTTGTAGCAATTTCATCTTGATTCCTTCGTTTGCTAGCCCGCATACAAACTGTGTCTCTGAGCTTCTTCAAAAAAATGCGCCATAGTTGCAATCTTTGGCTAAACGACGTAGTGCTGCCATATAACTATAACTGACTCCCTGCTTTCTGTTGTCTTTGATGCAGTCGATACCTCTCTGCTATTACGGTTGGTTTGGTTCTAAATGTTCCGTTAATTTGGTTACTATTTCTTCAAAAGATTTCGTGTTCGGCTTGTCAGGTGTGTACAAATCTTTCAGTAGATCGTACGTTTGACTACCTATAGTGCTGAGCAGAATAGCCACTTTCTTTCTCTCTTCTGTGACACCATTAGCTAGTAAATATTCCTCCCATCCTTTCAGCATAGGATGACATTGTGTCGTCCCTTGATCGAAAGTCCTAGAGCACCAACAAGCCTCGGTCGCCATTTGTTATGTCCTTTGAGTTATAACAAATATTATATTTTTCATTAAGATACTCAGATGATAAACGATACTCAACAATACTACAAAAATCAGAAAAGTCAAGACTATTTATACAGTACTGTTATTAGATTCATATTTACAAAATAATCAATAAGGTGATAATAGTCCAATTAGTTGAACATAACACTTGTCTCTTCACTATCTCTCTCCTCTCCTAGTGCAACTGGTACATCTCTAAAAACGCCAATCATTGGTAAAATGTAATGTGTCACTGTAAATATATATAACATTAGATAGTCCTCTGTCATGTCCTCTTCATCTATAGTCAGTATACTTCCGACCTAGTTCTTCAAACAGTTAAGTGAATCAATAAATAATATTCTGTTAGACATAATATTTTAATTTAGTTGTTTTGTCACCTCCTAATGACATAGATGACACTAAACATGATATTATTATTATATCAGTGGTGTCTCCAAGCATTTGCTATCACCATGATGATAGTGATAGTATCATTTGTATTGATTTGTAAATGGAAGATAAGGTGTTCCTGCGAAGTCTATCATTGCTCTTGTAATTAATGAAACTGAATGTATTGTATTGATACATTTCACATAATTAGATCATAAACAATAAGTATATAATAATTGATGAGACCAAACTCCATAACATCAATTTCATATTGAAGTAATTCATGTTCTTTACTTGTAGTAGGTGATTATTTACCTATTATGTTAGTATCAAAATCACTACCCAGATGCTGTTTCTACTGTACTGCTTTCTCAATCATACTGGCATATATGTATTGTATAGCAAAATGCAAGCCACTCTAATGTGAGTCAGCACTATATATAAAATGTATTGATGTGACTGGTTGGTATATATCATTACAATAATATACTCAAATGACAGCAGATTGACCTGAGGATCTCCTGATACTAAACTAATAATGAATTATGATAGAATGCCTAGAGCTTATTATAATGACAATACTATAATAATATATAGTTGATATATACCACTTTACTAGTCGTTTGCATTAATATTGTAATTTGTACTATAGCAATTATTGGACATACTAGTATACTCTTTACAATTCAGTCCATCATTGAAGTACATAATAAAGTGGTAATAAGTTCACTAGAATTTACCACTGTCTTCCAGTCTTCACTTTTACAAGATATACTAATTTACTTAATGGAATACTCCAGTAAATATAAATGTCCATTTATAGTTATTAAATTAGTTAATAAACATAACAATTTGTACTTCAGGAACTGGACACAAAACAATAAACTACCATTTACAATGACTGGAGGAGCCAAAATCAATGAAGATATTATAATTATTGCAGTCGCTTTTGACAAGGGATGGATCATCAGTCATTGGATTAGAGTCTGGTTCCACAAAGTAGAGAATACTATGACTCCTTCTACCTCTGCAAGTAAATGTCACGTTAGTATCTAGAGCAACCTGTGAATGTGGACTCTCAATAACTAAATAATAAAAGTGGGGAATTTGAGGGGAATATACCACTGTGTATTTTATACCTTGTCCTGTTATAGTCCATATTAGGAACCCATTAATGAGAAGGTATAACTTCATCTCTCACTGATATTTTGTATTTTGACTAAAGTCACTGTATTCTGTAGCTTCAATGATTGAATCTCTGAGGTGAATTATCTGTTATTAATATGGATATATATATCTTGAAAAATGTGTGTAATCTATTCATTGTTACATTCTAGATCGACTTTATTTATTGGAAAATAATGAAAGTCAGTTGTTTAGAAGATGGTTGCCTAGTACAGTCATAATAACTACCCCATCTTTTCCTTTAATTACAGAAAGGGCTTCAGTTGTTGGTCAATAGTTGGCTTCTTAAGTATATAATAATACACACTTTAAAAGACATTTTTAAATTTTTTTTATTTTTTTACTATAATACCAATGACATTGTTAATAACAATAAGTGTAAATTTATACTAATGGTTCTTAGTACACACACAATATAATGTTAACATTGCATAATAAGGTTTAACTAATTATGTTCTGTTCACTTACTGTTAATCTGTTACTTCCATTAATTACCACATGGTGTGTTAATATTTAAAGACTGACCTTTGATTTTTATAACACTAAAGAATAATTATAGTTTTATAATCAGTACTTGGATCATAAATAAATAAATAATAAAATGAGTGGACAATTGATAGATAATAACTTGTTAAAATAGTAAAACATTCTTATTAATAGTTATGTATTACTAAATTGTCTTTAGTAGAGGACACTTTTATAATCATGATAACAAATATTATATTCAATTTTTTTCTGAAGTAGGTTAGGCTATGAAATGAAAGAGACAGTTGTGAATGAAAAGAGTATGTCACTATAGACAATATATTGGACTCACTTCTAGTATGATATTTGATAATATATATCACTGATATTATAACATAATGATTATGATGATCAGTAGAACAATACCAACAGACAATCCATAAATATAGACAAATAAATCACCATTATTATCAGCTGTATTTGGAGTTGGAATAATTGAAGGACTGATATAAAAGAAGTGGGAGATAATACAGTGTTTGTGCTATACAGTATTCCTTACTTGTAGTGTATGAAGACATTAAGGTAATATAAACTACTGGAAAGTATGACAAAGAAAAGAGTGTATTATAAGTGAGTATAATCCGAGAGACCTCACTAATAATTGCAAGAATTTAGTTTAACAATTAGTTTTTATAGCAATAATGTCCAAACCAGTGTGTGTATTAATTTTATGTCTAAGCAGTTATCACCTGTATAAATAACATAGCAATATTAACAATATATTGGCTGCTGTTTGTAGTAATACAAGTACTACAATATATATAGTCACTACTTCACTATATCATCAATATATCCTTTATAATACAAATTACAGTATAACCTAGTTTTGGCAAAGGTGGTTTCCTTTACTATATTACAACAATTAGAGATCAATCAACAGAACCTAATCTTATTATATCAAGCATTTCAAATATGCCACTACTATAGTCATGTGATCACGATCAATTAACAAGGAATCATCAAGATAGCATATGTTTGGCCCTACCCCCATAAATGATCCAAATTTAACACATCAAATTATAACCAATTAGGTCATAAATTTATTATCTTTACAAATCTATTCATCAGTGAACTAAACAACACTTGAACCACAAATATCATTTATTTTGTTTTAACATTATTTTATTCACAACTCATTAAATTAGACATGATATTGTAATTATCATTTACATGAACAAAGTAGTTTTTATAATTTGTTATATTTAGATAATGATGAGTAATAGAGTAAAACTGGTCATCCATAAATGATAGATAATGTAGATGGAGTAGAAGTAGCTAAAGAGACTAATAACAGAATTATAATTTGTGTCATATGGTGTTCCTTACTTGTTGCAGGTGTGGGGGTTAAAACTATTGAGGTAGGAGTAGGTGTAACTACTAAATTAATAGTTAAAAGAGAGTGAGTGTGTGTTCATATGTGTAGAAAGCAGAAAATAAAAGTTGTAAATCAAAATAGTAGTATTTGCAGTAGGTCATTATCAGTTTTCCTTACATGTAGTCTGTTTTGACATTGAGGTAGTAAAAGCTACTGGATAGTTTGACAAAGAAGGAATGTTGGTAGTGAGGGGATCTTGAAGAAGGAGAGAGCATTGGTGTTGAGTAAATGAACAGTGGAAGGATTAGAAGAAGAAGGTGGAGCTAAAAAGAAAATTAATAAACATCATAGTTTGTTGTCAATTACAAATATTGTACATTTTTATAAACAACTAGTTTTGCTTTCTTTGTGGCACAATTTTCAACTCGACATTGAAATGTAGTACCATTGTTATTATATCCAGCTATTATTGTTATATTGTATCCAGTTTTATCATCATTAGGATCAGAACTAAAATCTGTCCATGTGATGTTCTTAGCATGATACCATGGCATCAATCATACTATTTGCTCCAGCACTATGTATATTATCTAATATAAGATCAGTACTATCACCAGATCCTGTTGTAGAGACCTTCACAGGTGAGAAAGACTTTCTCATTTATAAGAGCAAAATAATTGTATCAGGTAGATTATGAAGAATTGAATCTATAATAAAGATATTATTACACACATGTAATATTGTAATCATAGTATAAACTGTGTACATCGAATATTATGAAATATATTGATATTTAATGAGGACTTACTACATAATCATTAGCTCCAATATGTTTTAGTATTAATAGCAGTAGACAAAAAAGATAAGATGTAGTAGACTCTGCGAACAAGACATTTTCACATATAATCCAGAGATCTCATCAATAACTACCACAACTAGGCTAAACAATCAGTTTTATAGCGATAATGCTCACCAACTCACCAGTTTTATAGTATATATTTATATATATATATACTATATATTTATACACATGATTATTTACTACTCAACTTTTCCATCAATACAGACTCCTTTATAATACATATCCTATATATTGTGTATTATATTGCTGTTTGTATTTTGTAACAAGCACTTCAATATACTACTATTATAGTTTATGTAATCATGAGTAATTAATTAGAATCCGGTTATGTAGCATATATTAACTTCTACCACATAATGATTAGGTAATATTTTATATCATATTTTTACTTCCATTTCTTGGGACTATGTATTGGCCTGCTGTTTGTATTTTGTAACATACAAGTATTATTAATAATTAACCACTTGCTACAAGGATCATTAAATATATCAGCCTTATATTACAGATTATTAGTATAACTGATGTTGACTATGTAATGTAATGAATATCTATTTATGAATAACAATGGCAGGTCATAAAGAATAAGTAGTTAGTCCCACACAAACTAATACATATTGTAAGTAATAAGATGTAAGCCACTACACATACTTCTGGATATTCTGACAAGGGGTTAAATATACTCCTGCTTTTGCTGAAAATAAGACTCTCCTGTATTATATTACATATCTAGAATATCAATCCCACAAATACCATTCAAATATGCTTCTGTTATATTCATGTGATCATGGTTAATTAATAACGTTTGACATATATTTCCTCTACCACATAATGTACCACATCTAAAAAGTACTCTCTGTTACCACATCAATGACATATACGAAAATAACTGATAAGGTAAGAAACAATTTATTTAATGATGATGATGATTAATGATTATGATTATTATTATGATAACTGGTTTGATGAGAATATTTTTATTTATTCCAGTAGTCTCATTAATGAATAAACTCATAATATAGTACATGATAATCACATACAGCAGGGACACCTAAAAAGAACAATATTAAATCATATTACAATGATATAAGTGGCTATATTTCAGTTTACTTAGAGTTAGTTGAACAAGTATTGATCTGTTACTGCCATTTGTTGTCCATGCACGTCCCTACCTTTATGTCAATGACATTTAATGCTAATAAATAATAATATACCTGTTATAAAAGTTATACATACTGACAGTAGTTTGTGCTATATTATTAATTAATTTATTCATCCTTTCTCTATATACATCAGATGTATGACAACTTATACTCTATAATTATATACATTATTACTTAACTACTTGACTATATCATCAATATATCCTTTATAATACAGATATTAGGGTAACAATAGTTTGTAAATAGGCGTTTCCTTTACTATATTACAACAATTAGAGATCAATCAATAGAAACTAATCTTATTATATCGAAGTCAAGCATTTTCAAGTATGCCACTACTATAGTCATGTAATCACGATCAATTTAACAAGGAATCATCAAGATAAGCATATGTTACCCTACCACATAATGATCCAAATGCACATCAATGACACATCAAGCTATAACCAATTAGGTCATAAACTTAATATCTTTACAAATCTACTCATCAGTAAACTAACAACACTTGAACAAATATCATTTTATTTTGTTAACATATCGATCATTCACAACTCAATAATTTAGACAATTTTTTTTAATATTGTAATTATCATTAATATCAACAAAATAATTTAATAATTTGTTATATTTAGATAATGATGAGTAATAGAGTAAAACTGGTCATTCCATAAATGATAGATAATGTAGATGGAGTAGAAGTAGCTAAAGATCACTAATAACAAAATTATAATTTGTGTCATATGGTGTTTTCTTACTTGTTGCAAGGTGTGGGGGTTAAAACTATTGAGGTAGGAGTAGGAGTAACTACTGGATTGTTAAAAGAAGTGGTGAGTGTGTTTTCATATGTGTAGAAAACAGAAAATAAAAGTTGTAAATCAAAATAGTAGTATTTTGCAGTAGGTCATATCAGTTTTTGCTTACATGTAGTCTGTTTTGACATTGAGGTAGTAAAAAGCTACTGGATAGTCTGACAAAGAAGGAATGTTTGTAGTGAGGGGATCTCGAAGAAGGATGAGAGCAGTGTGTTGAGTAACTGAAAGATTAGGGGAAGGATTAGGAGAAGAAGGGGGGTGGAGCTAAAAAGAAAAAATAATACCATCATAGTTTGTGTCAATTACAAATATTGTACATTTTATAACAACTAGTTTTGCTTTCTTTGTGGCACAATTTTCAACTCGACATTGAAATGTAGTACCATTGTTATTATATCCAGCATTATTGTTATATTGTATCCAGTTTTAATCATCATTAGCATCAGAACTAAAATATGTCCATGTGATGTTCTTAGCATGATACTGGCATCAATCACACTATTTGCACCAGCACTATGTATATTATCTAATATAAGATCAGTACTATCACCGAGATCCTGTTGTAGAGATTGTCACCATGTGGAAAGAGCTTTCTCATTTATAATAGCAATAATTGTATCAGGTAGATTATGAGAATTGGATCTATAATAAAAGATATTATTACACATCATGTAATATTGTAATCATAGTTATACTGTGTACCATAGGATATTATGACATATATACTTCAATGTTAAATATTTAGTGAGACTTACTACAAAAATCATTAGCTCCAATATTCCTGGGTATTAATAGATGAGAAGAAAGAAGATAAGATGTAGTAATACCCCTGAGAACAAGACATTTCACTATATCCAGAGATCTCATCAATAACTGCAAACACTAATAGCTAGGTTTAACAATTAGTTTTATAGCAATAATGCTCACCAACTCCACAAGAGTGTGGTGCTTTATGTCTCCTCAATCTTATATAAGCATAGACTTTTAATTTCTTTCTTGGAACGACTTTCTTGGCTGCTGTTG